>NW_027115801.1:589165-601208 GCF_000696795.3 Halyomorpha halys | reverse complement strand
AAGGATTTTGGACTGTAAGGATTGGATTCGGGAGGAATTTGATGGTTTAGTGGAGATATATATATATATATATATATGAATTTTATCGTTCAAAATTTCTTATTTCAGACAACCAAGGTTATAATCAAACAGCGATACATGTCACAAAATGGATTTTGTAGATCTTATGAACAGTATACCCAAAGAATACTCCCAAAAAAGGAGAAAATCTATAGAAGCACTTTTGGCCGGCCTAGATATGTCAATGACAGATTTGAAAATTAAATTTAACATTAATGAAATCAGTTATATCCTGTTCAAAGAGAACAGAAACAGACTAGTTGCTAAATTAAGGAACAAGTACCCGAATTCGATGGTACTTCTCAAAGGAAATGAGTTGATCGAAATACTTGAATATGGCGCGTGCTTCCAGCTGCAAGACTCGTATTTCTATTGGACTTTCGGAGTGAAGAAGCCAAATTTGTGGGGAGCTATTGATGTCGAGACAGGAACGTCTTACATATTATACAATACTAATCAAAATGAAGGACCCTGTCCTTCAGAGATAGCAACACGTTTCGAAAAGAAATACAAAATAGACAAATTATTATCTTTTCATGAATTCAATAGAGAAATGACCAGACTCAACAAGAATATTTTCCTAGTATTGTCAAACATGGGCGAAGAAACAATAAGCGATATTAGTCGTTATAGAATCGTCAAATGTTTGCCCCGTTGTGGTGGTGCCTGGATGTGCAACACAGACCTGACTCAAATTATCAACGAATGCCGGGCTATCAAATCAAAACGGGAACAAGTGATCATGACCGTGGCTGCGAGACTGAACAGCAAAGCAGTTGAACTGGTGATGCGAGACACAAAGCCAGGCATGGCGGTAGACAGCGCCGAAGCCTTATTCAGTCTGTACATAAAATCCATAGACAACAACCTCTTCAAAGCGCGACCTCCGTCCTGCCTCGTTGGTCAAAGAATATTCTGCGAGGACCAAGACAGTTTACCGTTCAATTTACGGACTCACCTCGAATCCGGCGAACTGTGCATTTTCGATATGGGTGTAACAATGCGCAATTACAGGACCAACTTGATCGCTACAATCCCTGTCAACGGCATCTTCTCGGATCCTCAAGGAGTGATCTACAACATCGTACTCGAAATCAGGAAAACGATCCTTGAAGAACTGAAACCAGGAATAACCTTTGCGCAACTAGCAAACATATCTCAGAGGACAATGGCAAAGCAAATGATTCTCAACTTCCACCTTGAAGCAACGGTTGATGATATCTTGGAAACAGGAATATGCGCCGCATTAAATCCTAATGGCATAGGCCATTTTTTGGGAATCGATTTTTACGATTCCGAAGAAGAAGCTGAAACCAATCCAACTAAGTATAAAAGAGGAAACATCGGACATATAGTGGCTAAGGAAGGCATGATCTTGGCTCTGAATAGTGAACTCTATCTCAATGAAGTTATCATCAAGGAGTGGATGAACTCTTCAACGGGTCACTATCTCCAGTCTCATTGGCTACTCAATTACTTGGGTCTAGCAGCAAGGATCCAAGACGTGGTTCTCATAACCTCTTATTCAACAGAACTGCTGTCTAATCTAGCAAGAACAATAAAAGAGATTGAAAACACAATGTCACAAGGGATGAACGTTGGTTATAAAGTAAGCAGAAAGAAGCAAAGATTGAGTAAGAACGAGATAAAGGAACAATCTGTTCCCTATTTTCCAGGCATATTCTTTACATCTAATCTTCATCAAGCGAACCAACAGACGTTTATGAAGAAGTTATTGAACAGACAGAAAGATAAAATGAAAAAGAAAACAAACAAGTTTGCTAATTGCTTGATGGAGGAAGGACACACGTACCCGTACGAGCCAGCTAATATGTTTGATCTCCTCAAGATACCATTGTATTCTGAAGGAAAACCTTACTTCATACCCTTTCCAGCCGTGAGCAGCATTACCAAAGCAAAATTGAAGTTCCCAAAACAGGGATATGGCTGCCCTTACTTTAATTGGAACGAAGCCTCCAAATCCTATTCAAAACTAAGGTTAGTTGAATACTGCTTGGATATAAAAGGTATAAAGGAGGTAAATCTTCTCTGATTTATTGCGATACCGAAGCTAAAAATGTTACAGGTGTTTTACAAGACATTAAAGGGAAGTGCAAAGAAATTAATTTAAAAATTATATTATCTTGTTGCAAGTATATGTTTTATTCTAGTAATTATTTATTGACTGATATTACAATATAATCTATAGAGGCGCAATGAAGTGAACTTCCAGTGGGTATAACCTGTACTCCAGATTCCCAAGTTCAGTATGGCTCACTCTATAGTCAGTATTTCGAACTGGAGTGAGAGAGCAATATAGAATGCTCTTGACAGAATGCTCCCTTTAAACTAACTATGAGAACTCAACGAGATTGAATCTGAATTGCCTAAAAAACTTTTTATGGACTACAACCCCGGAGAGGTGCAGTCTTAAGCATTTTGCTCAAATTGGGAACTAAAAATCTATATTTTGCTAGTATTTCATCAGTTTTGTTTATACTTTACTCTTCTTTCCGTAAACACTTTGATGTTGCTATTGCCGCTGGTTTATGTTACTCCCTCTTTTATCTTCACACTTCATACTACTCACATTAGTAAGACTGAGTATTTCTCCTACTAGTACACTCCTAACGTGCCATCTTTTTTATTATCATTTAAGCATTTTGCTCATTTGGACACCTCCTGCGTTTCCTATTTTAAATCATAAGGCGAGGTAAGAAGACTTTGGTTTTTTTTCGAAAGCTGGATTCTTCAGCACCTAATGAAACAGCTACAATTTCAAATTGCATTAAAAGAAATCACAGAAGCAAATTAATAATTTTTGTTATCATCACATCCAATTATAAATAATATAAAGAAATGGTACACATTGTATACCATAAGATAAATGCTCATGGAGGACGAAAATTGAAACAATGCTGGATTAAAAATATATTTTTGAATATCTCATTACATAGACCAGAAGGACTTCCTATTCCTTCTAGGACTTCTAATTCGTCTGGATAAAAATAGATTTTGGAAGCCCGTATTATTATAATTATTCATAAAATATTTCAGAAAAATTTAAATCAATAATGTCAAAAATAAAATCATACATAAAGACCTTAATGTTCCATATTTAACCGATCTAACCCGAACCAGATATCACTCCTTCCATTATAAACTCTCTAACCACTCAAACCCACCAGTTTCTAACCTTGCTTCCTCTTCCATTCCTGACAATCCACCGAGGCGCCTGAAAAGAAGATGGTCACGAGACCTGCCAATGTAAAAACGTCATTTTGTTACCAATGGCTGGTTTCTCTACACCCCTGTAACACTCAAATTTAACTGAGATAAAATTTACTAAATGTATTATAATTTACAATTGAAATAGCTATAAATAAATAAAACAAATAATAGTTTATCAACATTGTATCGATTGTTTTGAGTAAGAAGGCGATATCAAATAATTTACTTTTAATTGAAAAGTTTAATAAAATGTAACTCGGTAATTACTATTCCCAGATAGTTACAGATACTTAACCTGACACTAAAATAAGTAATTAACTTGTTAACCAGGGAATTTTAATTACGGGCTTTTTTAATTACGCAACATACAACGGGCGAGAACTCTGGACGTGTCAGTATGTCACGCTTGCTACGCGGAGGAGGCGATTTCATGTTATTTTTTCTATTTATGCTTGAAATAAATCAAAATACTATGACGTATATATTTATTTATTTTTTGTTTATTTATATATAAAGAATAAAGGAAAATACATGATTACGAACAAATAGAAAAGAATATCAACAACAAAATGGAAAAATCGAATTAAAAAATTATCAATTTTACAAACAATTATAAAGATATAAAAATATATATATTTTTTTTACTTAGATGTACAATAAAAATATAAAAAAAAGTTAACAATTACAGAAGAATAAACAAAAGCACACTAATAATAGAATAAGAAATTACAGAAATATTTTTGAAACAATCGTTGACAAACAATACTACATTGCAACCTGGACAGCAGTATGTAGATAGATCCTTTGCTAACAAATTTTTGAAGCAAATTCTGCATTTTCAGGATTTAGTTTTTCCTATTCATTTGTTCTGGAAAATGGCTTATAGCTTGTTAATATGTTTGGGTGGGTTTTTACTGTGCTGCTATCTAATAATCAGATCCAAATTACCTTTATCTTTTATGTGTATAATATATGTCGAGACATGCATGGAAGACTAATACCTCGAAAATATACGTCCTACCCGTTTACGGTTGCTATGGTGAAATAAAAACACTCGCGATATTAGCCTAGACAAGGGGTTTGATGGTTGTCATGGTGGAAAAAAAAAACATGAGCGATATGCTTAGACGAGTGGGCTTGGTTTTAATAAGGCGACTGTTTGGTTTTTAAACACGTTACGATTGTTCAATATGAAGTGGTGATAGTTTACAGGCCCTATGTCTTGACTTTATCGAAATATCACCTTATAATAGATCTGATCGTTAATGTATTGCTTTGCTAAATTATGGTGTCATACTTCAATGGGTGGTCATTAATACTAGAAGTGTGGATATTGTGCTGTGCGTGACAAAGTTTCTTCAGCCCGTCCTGGATAGGGGAGTGGTGGCAGGAGTCATCTTCATACTTCTGGAGAAAGTGAGACGGTGGCCGGAAAGGAAATATCGGATAACCTTGTGTTCTGCCAGGAATACGTGGGGTTCGAACTAAACTTTATTTTATTTTTATTTTACATTCCTCTTTTGTCCAATAATGTGAATTTAGTTAATAAGGTTAAGCATTTAACTTAAGGTTAAGTCAACCTATAAGTTTTATTAATTGATAACAATTCTTTTTTTTCCTTTTTCATTATGTCTACAAATATTTCTTATTATTATTAAACATTTGTACATATAGTTCTGCTGTTCTTTCTTATGAATGTACACTGCTTTCAACTTGTTAATTTATCCTTTTTTTTGTTTTGTTTACTTATTATTACGATAATTCAACTGGTGGGAGGTAACACCCCTAGGTTTTCTGTTGTCTACATTTAAAGGTATTCGCCAGTGGTCATAACTCGATATTTGTTAATATAGAGATATATTGTAGTTACATTGTGGGCATATAGTTTAGGGGTTTTCGTTATTTCCAAGGGACAAAATTACATGGCGCCTGAGGAGCAATTTATTCTTTATTGTTTTGTCATTTTTTCCATTCAAAATTTGCGGTTATCCGTTCCAGGGCGCAACATATGTTTCAAAGACGTATTCATTTGTCCCGATATAATTAACGTCTGACGTATTTATACGTCCCGCTCGGTAACAGGTTAATTAAATGATTTGCTCCTAAAAGGGTTTCACTTGGGGTTAAATATCCGTGTGTTCATATGCTGATGATTTAGTACTGTTAGATGAAGATTAGACAATCATAAAACTACGTAGATAAAATTTAGTAAATATCTAGGTTTCGAAATAAATGAAGATAAACCGTAATATATAATTAGTAGCAGAATCGGTGAGTTTAATAGGCATGGATATCGGATGAAAAACGTTTTAACACGATGATATACTGAAGGTTTTGGTCTAAGGTAACTAGAGATTAAATTAAGGAAATGAAGGCAAGATTAAAGCAGAGGAATGGTTTTCATAATTTGTGAAGTTAGAATATACAAAGAGCATCTGTGGCGTCCTTTCCCAGTATCCATAGGCCTCTTCATGCCGTTTTAAAATTTCAGGCGCTTTATAAATATTGCTTTATTCAACTTTTTTTTTATAATTTATTTATTGTTATTTACAACTGTATACACATATATACAACAAATAAATTTGCTGTAGGTGACATTGTGACATGGTACAAGCATGTGGAGAATCTACCCTCTGATAGAACTCGAATAACATTTCTAGAGGAGAAGATCTCGAGGCATCTTCTTTTCAGACGCCTAGGAGGATTATTAGGTAATCAAGGAGAAGCCAGGTTAGAAACAAGTGGATTTGGGTGGTCGAGAAGTTTATCATGGAAGGAATGGTATCTGGTTCTGGCCAAATCGGCAATATATGGAACATTGAGGTCCTGATGGATGACTTGATTTGTGACAAAGTAAAGAGCAATAAGGATTTTGGACTGTAAGGATTGGATTCGGGAGGAATTTGATGGTTTAGTGGAGCCCCAAAGCTCAACTCCATATGTCCAGATAGGCCTTATAATAGTCATGTAGATCAGCCTTGCGTAATGCATTGGCAATTTAGACCGTTTGTTTAGTAAATGTTGTCATAGTTGGAATTGACGAGCAGTTTCTCGTCTTTTTAGTCTTGTATGAGGATAACGGATCTTTTCGATAATATGAGGGGTTTTATTAAAGGATACTGTAGGGCAAGAAGTCATGGGTTTACGACGAAGGGTAAATGTGATTTGGTGGAATTTATTGGAATTAATTTTAATCCTCCAGTTTTGGCACCATTCTTCAAGGGTGGTGATGCTGGATTAGAGGGTTTGGGATACAATATAAGGATCATTATTCACTGACAATAAAGATGTGTCATCGGCATACATGGTGAGGATAGTGTTAAGATGGGTAGTGATATCCGCTGTGAAAACTGTATAAAGGATAGGACCAAGGATACTAACCTGAGGTACACCAGCAGACTGACGGAATAGGGATGAATAAGCGCTTTTGTGATTTATTTGAAATAATCTGTCGGAGAGATATGAACGGATAATGAGGAAGTTTGTTGGGTGTAGGAATTTCGGATCTTTTATAGCAGTCCTGGGTGCCAGACTCGATCAAAAGCCTGTTCTGCATCAAGAAAGACTCCCGAACAATACATTCCGCGCTCCAATGAAGACGGGACAACGTCCACCACGCGATGACATTGCTTGATAGTGGAACGAGAGGTTCGGAATCCAAATTGGTGATCTGTTATTATATGATTGGAATCAAGGACGGGGTATAAGCGTTTCAAAATGAGTTTTCCGAGGATTTTTCACCTGATAGGTAATAGAGAGAGATAGACGGTAGGAGGATGGGTATTCTGCTGGCTTATGCTAAATATTATTTAAAGAAGAATAAGGAAACAACTATGATGTTGCAGACTTAAATTAAGAAAGGCCTCATTGATCCGCCTCATGGTACCACCGATTCACACTGAGAAGCCCGTATATGTTCCTTAGGCCAGCTCGAGTTGGTACTACTGTACATTGAAGGAAACAAAGCTTCAAAGCAAGACGGATTTCGGTACGTACTGCCGAAGATGCTCTCCAGGAAGTGTAAAGCCTTCCTATTGAACATCTACAAATCCTGGCTGCGGATTTCGTAATCTTCCGCTGCCTGGAGACTGCTGCAACTCAATCCGGGAGAGAAAGACTACAAAACAAAACGTTATCACCCGATCCACCTCAGCTCACAAATTAGTTAGATCGTTGAGCGGCTAATCCACCGATCAGATCCGGCACTGCAGTGAGGGATATCATTATAGCATCTGTATGGGCTGCTTCGCCACTCCTGGTGCTGCATACAACCCACTGTAGCTGTGACAGTGAACATGATGGTGGCACTCTGCGGTAGTGGAGACTGGAGCCGAGTTGTCCTGCCTGCTCTTGTAACGAATAATCTTCCACTGAGTTTATGTTCGATTTAATATACATATAGCTCCATGCAGTACATAGTATATTATAAAATATAGTACTAATATACATTTATAAATTAATTATATCTAGGTAATTAAAAAAAACAAGTATTTGATGAACAATCTAGAATAAAATATGGTTTTATAGCACTCCTTCATGTAGCACCCTTTTTATTAATTTTTATTACCTGCCATCTACTTGGTGATATTTACGTATCAATTAATTTTTTCTGTCTGTATTGGTTTCATTTTGATAATGTAAATAGAATTTAATAGCTAATCAAAGCCATATGTTTGTTGCTTCCTTTGTTTACCAAGCATTTGTACAAGGTGGCAAACGTTAACATTCATAACATATGATAAATGATCACATAACTAAGTTAAACTATTGTTTTATTATCATGTGGTATAAGTTCTATCTCCTCAATCTACTATTTTGTTATATAATTACCTATACAATTATTTTTACTGCTTTAATAAGACCTGAGCAGTCATATTAACTTTAGGTTAGTGCCTATTTTTTTTTTCGTATTTAATTGAGAGTATTATCAACCACACGATGGCATTGTTGGATAGTGGAGTGAGATGTTTGGAATCCAAACTGGTGATCTGGGATTATGTGGTTGGAATCAAGGATAGGGTACAGGGGTTTTAAGATGAGTTTCTCAAGGATTTTGCCCATGATAGGTAACAGAGAGATAGGGTGGTAGGAGGATGGGTATTCAGGCGGTCTTAACTATTTTAAAGTCGCCTATTCCCGTTTTCAGCTATTTCAAAAGTGATATAGGACCGTCGATCCCCGGGGATTCATTGTTCGGGTCCGGCGGGGATGGATTGCTTTTTGTGGGTTATGATCTCTTGTGATATAGGCCCACAGGTCAATACCAGAGAGAAGCGCTGGGACCTAGGAGTTCTGCCTTGCCATCCACATTTGGGTGGTAGGGCTTAATTCGGGTAGAATGTAAATATTGTATAAAGGTATGATTATGTTCTAGATTTTTTTTTCTTTTATTTTAATTATTTACTTCATTTTTTTTTTTTTTAATGGCGTACAATATTTCTTTGTTAATTTTGGTTAAATTTGTTTAATTTTATTTGTATTGTTATTCGTTTTTCTGTTTGATGTTATATTTATGCCAGTAAACCTTTTGATTTTAAAAACTAATTGTATTGTTTTTTCATCGTCTCTAAGGGTTTTTGAAATATCCGGGCTTGATCCAGAGCTATGGAGGTGTGTTGTTACAATATTGGCATTTCTGAAGCGTTCCTTTTGAAGTGTGAGTGAGCTTTGTACAACCTCCTTTCAAAGGCATTTACGGCTGGAGGTACCCCAGGATTTATTTACTTCAGTTTAAACTAAATTATTTTATTGTATTTTTAAATTAATATTTATTTACTACTTATTTTTAGTCGATATGTATATATGGAATAAACGTGTTCTTATATCCCTTATATCTTATATTTTATATATCTTATTACCTAAAAGTTTTAAAAAAAATCACGAACCTCTTATTCTTCTTACTGCTCTTAACGGATCAAGAATAAGGGAGAAACAGCGTCTTAAAATTGTCATTAATAAAGTATTGAAAAAAAATTTGTTATTCAACGCTGGATTTTATAAACTGCACCAGGTAAATACAAAAATGGATTTAGGGTTTCGGTCAATCAAATCAAATGGATGAGTTACATTGATTGCTAAGAGGTTATTAAGGCTGAATTGACCAATAAATTTCCAAGGGGTAGACTGAAACGTAGGTAGGATGATTATGATAACTTTTCACGGTGGTGTTAAACCGATTATATTTAACTTATATTAATTGATGTTAACTATTTCACTTGGGTCACAAACTAAAGATCTTCTTATACGTGGTGATACAATCACAAAATTTCGTCTTAAATATATATTTTTTATTTTGTTGAAACACTATTCCCTGAGATTTTACTGTTTAATTTTAATCACCTGGGAAAAAATTGAAATAAATAACAATACTTTTAAAAAAAAAAAAATTATTTATTTGCTAATCACAAAATTAAATATATTAAATTGAGAAAAATCAAAATTATATTTTTTAATCGAAAAAAATGGCTTTTAGAAAGTATATGAAACTTGTGCCAAATGAGTGCAGTGAGAAAACTAGAAATTATATTAAATGTAAATTGGATGATTTGGATGTTTCATCAAGAAACTTGAAACTAAAATTCGGGATGTGTAAGGTTGATTACATCATGTTTAAACACAACAGAGAAACCCTCGCGGCCGCCCTGAGGAAAAGGTTTCCAAACTCGATGGTACTTCTCAAAGGGAACAAGTCAATCGAATCCCCAAACTGTTCAAACATATTTTTCCAGCAGAACTCATACTTCTACTGGGCCTTCGGTCTGCAGAAACCGAACTTGTGGGGTGCGATCGACGTAGAAACAGGAATGTCTTATATTTTTTATGACTATCGCGTCAAGGGAAACCAAATTACATCTTCTTATATGAATCCAAAACACATAATGGAGAAGTACCAGATAGATAAAGTGATGTCTTCTGCTGATATGAAACTTGAAATCTCCAAACTCGGCCGCAATATATTCCTCGTCCTGTCCAATTTGGACGAGAAAACCCTCAATGGAATGACTGAAGAAGGAGTCGTAAGAGTTTTGGTAGACTGCGGGTTATGGGTGTGTAACACTGTTCTAACTCCAATATTCATCAAATGCCGCCTGGTTAAATCATTAGAAGAGCAGACAATTATGGCTGTAGCCGCAAAACTTAACAGTGAAGGAATTATTTTCGTTTTACAGAACATGAAAGCAGGAATACCAGGATTCTGCGCCGAAGCCCTCTTTAGGTTCTATATTATGTCTAGTGCAAGGCACGTGTCCCAAGCAAGACCTGTATCGTGCCTTGCTGGATGCCGAATATTTTGTTTGGATGAAGGCGAGTATAAGCATTTTTCAAACGACAACCTCAAACCCGGTGATCTATGCATACTCAATATGGGTCTAGTGCTGCGAAACTACAGGGCCAACGTGATCGCTACTGTCCCTGTCAGCGGCATCTTCTCGGACTCCCAAACGGTTGTCTATAACATCGTGCTTGAAATCAGATCGGCCATGATGAAAACATTGAAACCGGGCATAACTTTCGCGCATCTAGCTAACATAGCCCGGAGGAAAATGATAGAACAAATGATCCTGAATTTTATACTAGAAGGAAAGGTTGATGATATCATGGAAACAGGAATATGCGACGTATTTAATCCTAATGGCATAGGTCATTTTTTAGGTATAGATTTTTACGATTGTGAAGAAAAAAGCGACAACCATTCTGAAAGCCATAACACAAGAAAGATCGAGCATTGGGTAGCATGTAAAGGCATGGTATTGGCCCTTAATAGTGAACTTTACCTCAATGAAGTCATCATCAAGCAGTTGCAGGACACTCCAGCAGGTGTCTTTCTCCAGTCTCGGTATATATCCAATTACTTTGGTATAGCGGCAAGGGTCCAAGACGTCATTATCATAACGTCACATTCGATTAAATCACTGTCCAGTCTTCCGAGAACAATAAATGAGATACATAAAACAATGTCAGATAAAGTAAACATAGCTTTCAAAAAGCACAAAAAAGTCCGTCCTCCTATCCAGAAATCATTTTTGAGAATAAATGTTGGAAAATATACTGCGTTCCACAAGAAGTCCATGGTGCTGGACGAAAATCATGTTTCTAAGAATTTGTTGAAGTTGAGATATGATTACGAACCCAAGGACGACCAGCGAGTGGATTTAGACAGGGTACTAAAAACGATCAATGAGAGCAGGGAATGGAAACCTATGAAGTACTTGAACCAGGTGATGGAGGAAGTGTATTCTTACCCCTACAAGATACAGAACATGTTGGACTTCGTCATGATACCCTTGCTACCTCGCAGAAGAAGGCCATCTTTCATACCTTATCCTAAGGTGAGCCCACTATCCCAAACAAAGTTGAAGTTCCCTAAGGAAGGTTACGGCTGTCCCTACTTCGATTGGAACGAGGACTTCGAGTCCTGTGAGGTATTAAGAGATAGCTGTTTGGAATAAACAGCTAAATATGTGTGTATTTATTCAGTTATTAAAAGTGATAAGTACTAAAAATATTTTCAATACTTGCGATATTAATGGCAAGAGAATGAGAGGAGCACATAGTGGTACTTACCTACTAACTTTCTGGCTCTGAATTTTCTTGTTCAACACCATATTCTATGTTCTCTTGTTCAACACCATACCCTATGTTCTCTGGCTCAACAGCATACTCTATGTTCTCTTGTTCAACACCATACCCTATGTTCTCTTGTTCAACACCATACTCTATGTTCTCTGGCTCAACACCATACTCTATGTTC
>NW_027115801.1:584866-588255 GCF_000696795.3 Halyomorpha halys | reverse complement strand
ATTGTATTATTTTTATTACAAAAAAAGAAAATGAAAGGAAATTAAATATAAATAAATAAGATTAAATATAAAACGTATTATAAAAAGTACCAACACACACCTTTAACCTCCTAACAGCTCTCAGTTGCAACTAGACATAGAACAATGATGGAGATGCTACATGAGCGCTGTCACGAACCCCTTTGATCTGTGTCCAAAAAACCGACTCTCGACGGATCGGCAACGAGCCTAGGCCAACCAAGCCAAGCCATTATCCACATGCTCGCGTATGTCTGAGTTCGGCATGGCTTGGCCAACATTTAACGTTTGCCACCTTGTACAAATGCTTGGTAAACAAAGGATGGCTTTGATCAGCTATTAAATTCGATTTACATTATCAAAATGAACCCAATAAAAACAGGAAAAATTAATGGATACGTAAATATCACCAAGTAGTCGCCAGGTGATAAAAATTCATAAGAAGGGTGCTACATGCAGGAGTGCTACATCAAGGGGTGCTATAAAACCATCTTTTATTCCAGATTGTTCATCAAATACTTGTTTTTTTAATAACCTAGATATAATTACTTTATAAATGTATATTAGTACTATATTTTATAATATACTATGTACTGCATGTAGCACTATGTATATTAAATCGAACATAAACTCAGTGGAAGATTATTCGTCATAAGAGCCGGCAGGACAACTCGACTCCAGTCTCCATGCTATAAGTATATCCCTCACTGCAGTGCCGGATCTGATTGGTGGATTAGCCGCTCAACAATTTAACTAATTTGTGGTCCGAGACTGATCGGGGGATAACGTTTTAGCCTTTCTCTCCTGGAGTGAGTTGTAGCACTGTCTCCATGCAGCGGGAAATTACGAAATCCGCAGCCAGGATTTGTAAGAAGGGTTTACTCTTCCTGGAGAACATCTTCGTACGTACCGAAATCCGTCCTGCCCTAAAGCACAGTTTTCTTTTAATGCACAGTAGTACCACTCGAGCTGGCGTAAGGGACAGGTACGGGCTTCTCAGTGTGAATCGGTGGTTCCATGAGGCGGATCATTGAGGCCTTTCTTAATTTAAGTCTGTCGATAGCTATTTCAACATCATAGTTATTTCCTTATTTTTCTTTAAATAATATTTACCATAAGCCAGCAGAATACCCATGCTTCTACCGTCCTATCGCTCTACTACCTATCACGGGCAAAATCTTTGAAAAACTCATTTTGAAACGCTTATACCCCGTCCTTGAAGACCTCATGTATGTCCTGATAGACCTCTTGTAAAGTAAGTCAAACATAACTGGCAATATTTGTGGAACGAAAGCCCAATGAGCAAATTAAAAATTATTAAAAAGGATGTCAAGATCTGGGGTACCTCCAGTCGCAAATGCCGTAGAGAGGGAGTTGTACTGACTAGGCTGAGAATAGGTCACACGAGGCTCACCCACTCCTATCTTATTTTTTTAAAAAAAGGCCTCCGAACTGCCAGTATTGCAACAACAATCTAACAATAAGCCATGTTTTCCAATGATGCCCATATTTCTCACAACACCTCAATAGCTAACTAAACCAAGATATCTGAAAAACCCTTGGAGACGATGATAAAGCAATAAAATTGGTTTCAGTTTTTAAAATAACAAAATTTACTGACAAATATATAATTTGAACGGGAGGAAAAAAAATAATAATAATTTTTTTTATTTATTTATTAATATTTACAACTGTATAAAAAATACAACAAGTAAATTTGATCATAATGAGATAATGATATGATACAGGATGTAGAAAAACTACCCAGTAGTTTTAGTTCTAAAAACAGTTTACAATATAAGGCCATCTTATTATCAGGCGCCTCGGAGGATTCCCAGGAATGGAAGAGGAAGCAAGGTTAGAAACTAGTGGGTTTGGGTGGTTAGGGAGTTTATTAAGGAAGGAATAATATCGGGTTCGGACTAGATCGGTTACATAAGGAACATTTAGGTCTTTATGGATGGTTTTATGAGTAACAAAATAAGGAGCAATTAGGATTTTACGAAGGATTTTAATAATAATAACTTCTAATTTATTCATTATTCATTTTTTATACATACTTATTATTGTACATCTTTTTTAAGTTCCTTTTTATCAAACAAGACTAAAAAGGCAAGAAGCTGCTCGTCGATTCCGACTACTACAGCACTTACTAGACAAACGTTCAAAACTTCTAATCCGTTACAAAAGACTGATTAACATGACAATAACAAGGCCCATCTAGACATACGGCGTTGAGCTTTGGGGCTCCACTAAACCTTCGAATTCCTCTCGTATCCAATCCTTACAATCCAAAATCCTTCGTAAAATCCTAAATGCTCCCTACTTTGTCACAAATAAAATCATCCACAAAGACCTTAATGTTCCATTTGTGACCGATCCAGCCAGAACCAGATATCAATCCTTCTATTACAAACTCTCTAACCACTCAAACCCATTAGTTTCTAATCTTGCTTCCTCTTTTATTCCGGACAATCCTCCGAGGCGTCTGAAAAGAAGATGACCTCGAGACCTTATATTGTAAAAATGTTTTTACAGTGCTACCAATGGGTAGTTTCTCTACATGCTTTTACCATACCATTATGATTTCCTCAAATTTACTTGATGTATTTAAGTACACTTGTAAATATCAATAAATAAATTTTTAAAAAAATAATAATATTTATGATATGATATGATACTAATATGGCATACTTTGTAAATCTATTTACAGTTCAAATAATAATTAGGCATCTTTTTAATTTTTTTAAGGGAGCTCTAAAAGAAATTTATTTGATTTATGATAAAAACTACGGATAACACAAAATTTGATTTTTATCCTAAACCTGTTGAGAATCGGACTATGTTTCGTATGGACTTTATTTTTCTCTAAAGGTATATTATCCAATCCCAAAATATGACCACTAATTTATGGGGTACTCTGTATGTGTGTATATTATATATATTGTATGAAGCATGTCCTCAACCAAATTGCCGGACACACTTCATTTTTTGGTTTGCTGGTTGGGTTGAAGTGGACTGTATAAATGAAAAATGAACATGGTTAATTGAAAATAAAATTCTATTGTATAAGTTACAAATGATGTAGTGGGTGGCTGAAAGAAAACATTATGATTAGATTGTTAGTAGAATTTTGAATGCGGGGCTATGGAATTGTAGATATAAAATTGAGGTGGTTGATGATGATTACCATGTGGTGGTGCATGTTAATGATTGGTAGGTGGACTTACTCCATGTTTCTTTCTTCCCTCTGCATCCTTAAGCCCTCTCCTCTCTACTGCTGGGAACAACTCCAAGAGTTCTACACACCCATGGTAGATTTCTGATCTGAGAGATAAAGAAAAATCAACTGCTTCTCCTCAAAGACAAAA
>NW_027115801.1:580060-584631 GCF_000696795.3 Halyomorpha halys | reverse complement strand
ATATATATATATATATAGTCCACAGCTTAGGCATGATGAAGCAGTTAAAGAGACATTTGCTTCACTTTACATTACATATACTGTTAACTGACACACCAGAACTAGTGCGACAGGACTTCCACGACTCTAAATGATGGTAACTATCATACAATTTACATTATGATAGTGGGTTCAACAGTTGCTCTAATAGCTGAAATCTATTACCATATAAACAGCTCTTTATACTATCTCTGTCCCTTCAATCTGATATATAATAATACCTGTTTGTTTGTGGTGGCAGGATAGTTAAAGCAATTATCCAAATATATGTATATTAATTGATTCCTTAAACAATTTATAGTAAATAAATTTTCCAGTTACTAATCATAAATCTTAATAATATATCATTACCATTGAAATACATAGTAAGTGGTAGTGGGTAATATGATATGAACTCAAAACTTCACATATGAATATATATATATACTTACTTCTCATTTGATTACTTTGAGCTTTGACAGTGATGGATACCGCGGTATGGTAAAATGTTTTGACATAATCTCTTTGTTAATATGATCCGCTCCAAGTCTACCTCCTTTGGCCTTTAACCTCCCTGCAAGTCCTAATGTCCAAGATCTGACTGACGCATTCTTCGATGTTCTCTGGCCCTTTGTCCAGCTCGAAGTCCCTTAACTATGTCACCTTCAAGTCCTTCCCACATGACTGTCAGGGGGTGTTACCATGTGCTTTCTTCCTTCTTATTGGCTTTAGTGGTTCTACCTACGAAAGATGTCATAAAGACTGCTTAAGTGTTTAAAATAAACTATAATTGATTTCTCTTGGTGCTAGTTCGTAGATGGCCTTGCACCCGTGACCCACCTCCATTACTCCTTGTGCGTTGATATGTGTCAATCATTATTTTCAAGAAAAAAAATATATTTCTTAATATTTATAATACTGATTGGTTCATTACTCGTAGATTCTAGTAACAAAAACTTTACCGCATTTAATATAACCTCATTTTACTAACTTATTAATATTTTTTCTTATTATCTCGATTGTGGTGGGGCAATGGTAAAGACCCACTTCTGTTACACTGTAGACGTGAGCCAATCCTGTGGTTTCTGGAGCTCCCCTAGAGTCCACCCAGCCTCTGTAGAGTGGCTCCCCTTAATTGAGGAAAAATCTGCTTCATAATGAGCCCTGCTTCATAATGGGCCCTGCTTCATAATGAAAACTAATAGTATTAGTTCAAAATACAAGTATAGAAACAACGTTGTTGATTGTTGCTTAAAGGAGTAAAACCCTCTGGTCATCAATGCTTATGGCATGATAAAAGTAAAAAAATAAGGGTAAAAATAAATAAATAACAAATAAATAAATTAAAAAAAAATTAAAATCAAGAGAGAGTTATAATTTAGAAATAAGGCGACGTGCTTTTAAAAATTCAAACACTAATGTAACTTTAGCTTCCTCATCTGTGAGAGCTTCTGATTAATTTGGGGTCAGTCCTATCCTGTTTATTGTTGGCAAATAGTGAGTACATTCTTCAAAAATATGTCTAATCGTGAGATTGAACTGACAATATTTGCACGTTGAAGGTGACAGTTTTCTGATGAGGTGGGAGTGCGTGAGGAGAGCATGACCTATTCTCGACCGGGTTAGAGCAACTTCCTCCCTGTGGCTGTTGCGGTTGGATGTTAACCATAATTTACTGATCGTTTTATTTCTTTTAATTTACTCGGAGAGCTTTCATCCCACTTGGCCTGCCATTTTTCTAATATTTTTAATTTAGAAACAACGTGTTAATTACACTAATACTTATTTTTATCATAATACGGAGGATTATTAGTGATATTACAGGAGTTAAAAAAGTACTAAAGTACAAGTTACTATTGTACAAAGCAGTGTAATTGAATTAAGTTAAATCGACAAGACTAACAGTATTAGTTTGTACTTTATTATGAAACTGGGCTCAGGTGGTTGAGTGGAATTATGAAAATATCACCTCCTTGTTGTTATAAAAAGAGTATTTTCTAACAAAGTACTGAACTCTTGGCCCTTTATGGGTCAAAACATTTCACATTATTATCATATTTTTATTGATCCTGAAATGATAAATAATTCTTAACTTTAAGGACAAATTGTAAGAATAACATAAACTTTATTAGACGAAGAACGTCATATCACCTTGAGGATGATTAAGGGTAATGAAGTAGGAAAGGGGTGAATTAAAGAAGGTCCTGCAGGATGAAAAGGATGACCTGGCTTTAAGGACCCCGATGCTAACAAGCCAGAGCCTTCTGTATACTTAACTCTTCAAAGGATTTAGCCCAAACCACTTTAAAGCGCCTTTTATCTCCTACTTACAGCTTACAACTGTTTTTAAAATTTTAAACAGCTCTTAGTAATCTTTTGGCAAATTTCCTAGAATCCTTAAGAAATTGATCAGCTAAAACAGGTTCTCTATTAAACTCTAAAGCGCCTAATCAACTTCTAAAATTTTAGAATATTTTAATAATAATTAAAATATATTAATCTATTTATAATAGTACAATAATATCTATTTGGGATTGGTAAAGGTAATAATTGGGGGAACTTGTCCAGCGAGTGGGCCTAGTGTGTCCGTTCTGCCAATCCTTGGCGGCAATCGTAGATTCGCTGTTGCGTTCTAACCAAAGCGGAGGTGTCAAGATTTATTGCCCCAGGTGGGAATCGAACCCAAAATGTTATGAACCGGGTGCTTTGGGACCCACGCCCAGGGTGAACGTCAGTCGCGTCCCTTACGATATACCTACATTGAGAAAAAGAAGATTTGAAAATTTGGGTTTTCACCAATCGATGGTATATTTGTCAACCGACAATTTCCTCTTTCAAAACTCTAATCCAATACTTACCCTAATTCATATAACTCGTCATTAGATACTTTCTTCCATCCGCTGTGGCTTTGCATTCTCTAATTGTAGCCGGTGTCTTTCAAAGCAGCTTTTTTTGAATCGATCCACTACATTTCCTTCACCGCTGATATCTGCAAAAATATGAATTCATTCCCATCAACATTTTTTGTTGAATACGTCATCCTTGTCACATTCCATTTTAGCTAACTAACGAACCCATTCTCAACATCCAATTTGTTTTTGATGTTATTCCATCCAGATTTTTTAATTTTCACAGCAAGCTCACTCATCACCCTAATCCCATGACACGTTCCCTATCTACAACCAACCATCCCTATAATCTTCCTCAAAGTTGAAACGGTAGTGGTACCGAGACCTTTTGTTATGTTTTTATTAGAAGGAATTATGTAATGGACTACAACTAGAATCGAAAAACGACTTCATCAAAAAACAGTTTGCGAAATTCCATTCCCTGTTACCAATAGTTATAGATACAGTGTCCTACAACGTAGGTTACCCAACCACATCTTGCATGTGCATGCGTTCCATAGTATATCTGGGCATTAAATTGGATCGTAACATGACACTGTCGGGTCATTGCTACATGAAAACCAAACGAGTCCGTTTCAGATCATACCGGTTACACCACCTTTTATCATCACCCCTACTCTCTCTAATGCTCAAACTCCAAATTTACAAAAGTATTAGTATACTGCGACCAGCATCCCTATGGTGCTCCACTCTTCACAGCGCCATCTACAACGCTTCCTGGAGACTGTGTTGCGGAAGATTGTGCGGCCAACATCGCTGAAGAAGATGAAGACAAACGAACTGCACGAGCTCTTCCAACTACCACTGTTCGAACAACCAACATACATTTCTCGACTCTATACAGCAAAATAGAAAATCCACTGTGCCTTCTCCGGTGCGTTGGAATCAAACCTGCAGCCAATAAAAATACAGAAACGACGTGCCAGGACACTTATTTAGATATTAAAATTTTAGATTTAGGTTAAATTTCAAAACCAGTGTGTACTCCAGCACATTATAAAATTCTGTTCCATTCCATTCTAAAAAATAATAAATATCAGAAATAGGGGTTATGAAAAAAAACTTCTAAAATATTTTTTTTCATACCCTCTACATAAATAACTACATATATACATAAGACAGGGTAATTAAATATACATGCCAGTGAGAAATTGCCTCGGATTGCATTATTCATTACCCTGTCATATCTATTTATTTATTATTTTTCAGAACGGGAGGGGTTAGCTCATGGGTAAGACAATGGACTACTAACTCCAAGTACCCGGATTTAAACCCAGCTGTGACATATGACAATCTGTTACCTGTAGCCGTTGAGTCAACCCTGTGGGTTCGGGAGACCTCCTGGGTCCACCCGGCCTTATAAAGGCTGGGTAAAAATCTGGCGGTCGGATTATAACCAAATAACCTCTTTCCACAACCGTTAGTCTAGTAATAGTGGTTCCTAACAAAGTACTTCCCCCAGACTCTTCTAGGGTTGTAGTGATACAGATTTAGATTAGATTTTAGATTAGATTTTTATTCAGGGCGATCAACATCTAGGTTATTACACCCTTTTTACTTCATCTATCTTCTTGACTTATAGTTGAATGTAGACTATTTCCTTTTTACACTGGTCGGTATTGGTGGATTATATTTTAGTATAAA
>NW_027115801.1:575088-578900 GCF_000696795.3 Halyomorpha halys | reverse complement strand
CACCTGTGGCAAGTCTTATTCCAGTATGGTGAACGGAGTCTAAGAGTTATACAGATTTAATTGTTTTTGTTGTACGAATAAAATATTATAAAATACTTTTAATATTATTTATTTAAAATAATAATTACCTCATGGTAGTATCCTAGGTCCTATCCTTTATACAGTTTTCACAGTTTGACATCCCAACCCATCCTAACACTATTCTCACCACGTATGCCGATGACACATGCCTATTGTCAGTGAACAATGATCCTTACATTGTATCCCAAATCCTCCAATCCCACATCAACACCCTTGAAGAATGGTGCCAAAACTGGAGGATTAAAATAAATTCCAATAAATCCCACCAATTCACATTTACCCTTTCACGTAAACCCCACTTATTATTGTCGAACAGATCCGTTACTTAGGACTACATCTCAACAAACGACTGACTTGGAATCCTCATACAAGACTAAAACACAATAAAGTGCTCGTAGATTCCGACTATTGCAACATTTACTAGACAAACGGTCTAAATTGCCAATCCATTACAAAAAACTGATCTACATGACTATTATAAGGCCTATATGGACATACGGAGTTGAGCTTTGGGGCTCCACTAAACCATCAAATTCCTCTCGAATCCAATCCTTACAGTCCGAAATCCTTCGTAAAATCCTTAATGCTCCTTACTTTGTCACAAATCAAGTCATCCATCAGGACCTCAATGTTCCATATGTTGCCGACTTGGCCAGAGCCAGATACCGTTCCTTCCATAATAAACTTCTCAACCACCCAAATCCACTTGTTTCTAACCTGGTTTCTCCTTCATTACCTAATAATCCTCCTAGGCGTCTGAAAAGAAGATGGCCTAGAGATCTTCTCCTCTAGAAATGTTATTGGAGTTCTATCAGTGGGAAGATTCCCCACATGTTTGTATCATGTCACTATGTCAACTACAGCAAATTTACTTGTTATATATATCTGTACAGTTGTAAATAACAATAAATAAATTGAAAAACATAAATATAAGTTATGAAATGATTTGATAATTAATTTATGGAAATACGAGAGCAAAACCTTTTTCCAGGTTGAAAATAGGTTACAAATATAGTGGAACAGATTTACATAGTCGTATGTAAATAGTTGTTGTACATAATATTCCAAATAGTAAGCATTTTTTTTCTTCAAAAGAAGTAAATTATATTTTACATCACAGTGCGTTCTAAAAGGCTTATAAGGCATAATGATTGTATTTATTAATTAATATATGTATTTAGCACACTAATGCGTAATATAATCGATATGAACTAGACTGGAGAAGAGTAGAGACAAGCCTCAGTCCTCCTTGGACCAATTAACATTCTGTGATAGTGAATGTGGCGAGTTGGGGAAGCAGCGAGAAGATAAAGCGAGCACTGACGAATGACCGCTTTAGAAAGACAAATGGCTTTGCATTGAGTGCTCCCCAACAGCCTGCTAACTATTCCCTTCTTTATGGTCAACCTCGAAGCTCAGGTTTTGTGTCAAAGATTATTAATATCGCAAATATATATATAGATTTTTTATTATATTTTCCTTTTAATCTAAGTGTTAGTCTTATGCTCGTAAAATGTATCTATTTGTTTGTTTTTGGTAAACTGATCTACTGCTGTGACTATGAATGATGGTCTGATCTCACATTACCGTCTAATATTGAATTTGTTTAGCGAGTCACTGAAGAGGATTTAGGAGGGGGAATTCCTGAGACCGAATTTGTTGGTCGGGTGAATGAAAAAATTGCAAAAGGATGAAATTGGAGGAGCAGAAATGAGAAGGAAAAATAGGAATGAATTGAAACATTTGTATTTGTTGAACAGACCGAAATTGAATGTAAAAGGAAACTGTAGGAGAAAAAAAAATGTTTATTATATCTTATTATTGTCACTCTTTTTTTCTGATTATACCATGTATGTGTAGTTTATATATGTCCGATTACGGATTGATAAGTATGCTGTGTGAGATAGCAGCCTGATGTATTTAGGCAGCATAGATAAATAAAGTATTTCTCTCTCTAATGTATAATTAACTCCTTAATTCGTCATTACTTGCTAATATTAAAACATATTATTGTCAATTATTAAATAAAAAACTTTTTAGAATATCAACTATTATACATTTTTCAAGGAGAATAAATAGTTGATATTATAAAAAGTTATTTATTTAATAATTGACAATATGTTTTAATATTAGCAAGTAATGACAAATTAAGGAGTTAATTATGCATTATATATAAAATAGTTAATCAGCAACCTGAAGATTGGGGATAATCCCGAAACGTCATTGTAAATTAAATAAATTCTTATATTTAAACAAGGAAGATTGTGTCATTCACCAAGTTCATATTAGTTCTAGAAACTCTTCCAGTTGAAGATGATTAATTTAAAGATATATTTTTGTTTCCATAACATAAGGTACAAAGGTTTCATGATAGCTTAAGATGATAAATGATATTATATAACAGAAACTTTATTATAGATATAGAATAAATTCAACAAAAGTTTCTCACAAAAAATAAGTTAAAAATAAAATATGGTATAATCATGCATCATGAAAGTTCCTGAAATAATTATTCATTCACACATAAATTGCTTTTTCAATATATCAATACACATAAACAGAGAACTGTGCACTCTCTAGTCAAATACTAAAATGCAGATGAATGATACTTATTGTTAATAAAAAATATATAAATGGTTAAAGTCTAGTCAGAAACATTCTAGAAGTTTAGATGAAAAGGGCAGGACGAACAGAACTGGACTTAAGAACATTTTTGGAACAGGTGAACATACAAAAAGTACTGGGATATTTGATCAGTTCCAAAATTTTCTTTGTCGATTTTTAGTTTAAATATTGAAAACGATTGATTGTTGTTTAAAATACCTCTTAAAGAAAATCGAGAAGCATTAAATTACCGATAAACATTGTTCCTACTTATTTTTGTATGTATTATAGTTTAACAAATGTACAATCAACCAAGTAAAAGTTTTAAAAAATGTATATTTTTTTTTACCAACCTTTAGGATTATAATTTTTAATAATGAGTATTTGTACACAGAAAAAAAATTGCCTCCTTCTCTAAAATTATAGGTTTTACCTTTTAATATAAGAATTCATTTCAATAGAAGGAGACCTACCCATTTAATGGAATGTCGATAAGAAAAATGCACAAAAATATTCATCGAATACGAATACCACGCTAAAATAATTACAAGAACACTAAATATTCTTCATACATCAGTACTCACAGACAATGCTTAAACGATACATCGAAATTCCGCCACATACCTGCAACAAAATCATGAATTTATTATTACAATAATAAGAGCGTATATGGAATTATTAAATGTATGAATTCGAAATAATAGTACAATATATAATTTAATATTCGATATAATATCACTAAAAAAAAAATTAACATTTGAATGAATAAAACGGATTCATTTTTTGTGTGCACTTTCTCTAATGTGATTCGTGTAATTAAAAAGTGAGTATTCAGAATCATCTGTAATAATCGTGACATGATTTAAAAAAAAACAAAATAAAACTGAAAGTAAATAAAACAAAATTTTCAGACTCATTAAATATTTATCTAATGTTATTAAAAAAATTATTTATATACAAATACATCTAGTAAATTTGACGTAAGATAATAGATTTGATAGATTTATTTATTGATAGATATTACAATCTTCCACACAGTTGTGGGCAATAGGTAATATTGATGAATGATCTCATACATACTAAAATTTAAAAAAAAATAAATAAATAAATAAAAAATGAAAAAAAAA
>NW_027115801.1:551000-574938 GCF_000696795.3 Halyomorpha halys | reverse complement strand
ATGATAAAATAATATATACAATATTTACACAATCGACCTGAGGATCCCTGAGCCCACTCTATCTTCCACGTGAGAGGGGTAGAGCAGAGCTCAAGAGATCCCAGCGCATCCTTCTCGCCACATCACTGGTAATGGGCCAGTGGAGGCTGAGCAAAGACGTAAGATAATAATGATATATACAGGCGCGTAGAGAAACTACTCACAACTCACTGGTAGTACTCTAATAATATTTTTGCAGTAGAAAGTCTCGGGCCTCCTTCTTTTCAGGCGTTTAGAGGATTTTCAGAAATGGAAGAGGATGCAAGGTTAGAAACTAGTGGGTTTGGGTGGTTAGGGAGTTTATAATGGACGGAATAATATCTGGTTCGGGCTAGATCGGTTATATTTGGAACATTAAGGTTTTTATGTAGGATTTTATTTGTGACAAAGTAAGGAGCATTGAGGATTTTTTGAAGGATTTTGGCCTGTAACGATTGGATATGAGAGGAATTTAAAGGTTTAGAGGAGCCTCAAAGCTCAACTCCGTATGTCCAGATTGGCCTTATAGTTGTCATGTGAATCAGTCTTTCATAATGAATTGGAAGTTTAGACCGTTTGTCTAGTTATCTTACAATTAGTATAATTACAATTTTATAATTGAAAATGTAATTAAATTACTCATGTAATGATTCCTGCCCAATTCTTATGACCCATTTATGGTCTGCAGGCTACAGATATGGAAAAACTATCCTAAACATTTAAGAAAATGTTAGATAATTCGTTTTTCCTCTGTTTTCTTCAGTCAATAAATTAAAATCTTGATTACAACCAACCATATTCAAAAATAGAATAATATAAATAGATTTTATATGTAAAAATTATACATAATTATCTGAATACTAAATTAAATTAAAATACAAGGTCGAAAACAAAAATTAAAATAATATAAACAAGATTAATAATATTGCTTAATCCTTAATAGCGCACAGCCCAGGTCGCACATATAATCCAAACTATTATTAATTATGATGAAGATATTTATAATAATATATATTATGATAAGATATAATTAGAGTGATTGATGGAGCAATGGATAAATGTCTGTGTTATAATTAAACAGGCTTTATAATAACTTATTTACATTAAAGATTTTTAATTTCACAATAATTATTACTGGTAGAATTGGCATCTCCCAATAGATCAGGATTGATAATATAAAAGTATTTTATACTTTTGAAATTAAAATTTTTACTGTAATTTTTAAACTTACAAAACAAAAATAACAACTGAAATGTAACAAATTGTATTTTATTTAACAAATAATTATACCTTAATGTATTTTATTTGTGTTATAATACTCAGTAGATGTTACAGAGACTAACGTCCTTACATTGTTAAATTATGTAATATTATTGTTAAAGCCTTATGTTAGATTTGTTTTAAACTTGATTCACTAGCTTTCCTGTAGTCTTTACTGTATGAGTTTATTTTTATTTTTGTTGAATATAAGTTATTTTGTCTTTTGAAATTAAAATTTATTTTGAGCTCTTAATGTAACTTATAGAACACTTAAGGTATACATAGACTTGACGTGCCTATATGGACCTCGATGACAAGTGCAGTAGTATTAATGTCTGGACACAGGTTGATAAGAGTCAAATTCGAGTTTTTTGAGGTACCGGACCTGTATTGGCTTTCGGTACCATTTTAGTCTATAGTCAGTTTTTAGATGTACAGGATTTGTGCTCGGGTTAGTACGAGTACCTTCACCTATCACCTTATCAGGTTTTAGTACAAGAGCCGGGAAGAAACAAAGGCAGTTATCTCACCCCAATTTTTGATTACTTTAATGAAAACTATGTATAATTAATAGTCAAAACTGATAGGTCTGGCAAGTATAGGTAGGGGAAATAAAAACTTGGCAGCTGTTTCAAAATCTTAAAAAAAATCATTAATTTTGCATTCGGAGCTCTATATCTTAAAAACTACCAACAACAAAAAAAAATCTAAGAGAACATATTTAAAGAAGAGTAAATTTTCTGAACTATTAGTCCTAAAAGAGCTATTTACGTCCAATAGTTCTCCAGATATAGCTTTTCAAAAAGCAAAATTTCTTAAAAATCTACTGAAAGATTAGTAGTTTGTTAATTTATATTGAGAATTCTATATCTAAGAAACTATATGACGTACAGATGTCTATTATCACTCACATTAAAGCTAGATTAATGGACTATAAAGAAGTTTATGAACTTTACCTTCGTAGGAATAGTAGTTGTCATATTTGCTTAAATAAATTGATTTATAGTTGTTCAGACAATAAGTTTGATTTATGAAAAACTTCATTTCAGAAACCATTGTACGTACAGATGTCTGCCAGCGCTCAAATTAAAGCTAGTTAAATTTACTACAAAATAGTCAATGTGTATATCTTTGTAGGAGTAGTAGTTTTTATGATATTTGCAAAATAAACTCACAAATGTTAATTTCTAGTTGTTTGCATATAATGTTGAATTTTTGAAAAAATATATCTCTAGTTCCATAAGACGCACATATGCCTGGCAACACTCAAGATAAAGGGAATTAAACTTACTATAAAATAGTTTATGATGCATATCTTCTGAGGGGTAGTAGTGTTTATAATATTCACATATGAATATGAATTTGGCAAATGAAAATTTGTCTGAAGAACTATAAATCAATTTATTTTAGCAAATGTCATGTACACTATTACTCATACGAAGATAAACATCATAAACTACTTTATAGCTCATTAAACTAGCTTTAACTTGAGTGCTAACAGACATCTGTACGTCAATTGGTTTTTGAGATATAAATTTTTCAAAATAAATTCACTAACGATCAGTAGTTTCAGTACGTCCCACACAACATTTTTATGAAATGTTACTTTTTAAAAATCTATATCAGGAAAACTGTTTAACGTAAATAGCTCTATTAGGGCTCATATTTTAGAAAATTTGCTCTTCATTAAATGACGTCTCTTAGCTTTTCTTGTGTTGTTTCTAATTTTTAAGATATAGAGCTCCGAATGAAAAATTAGTACCATTTTTTATTTCCTCTACCTATACTTGGCAGACTCATCAATTTTGACTATTAATTATACCTAGTTTTCATTAAAGTAATCAAAAATTGGGGTGAGATAACTGCCTTTTTTCTCCTCTTGGGCCCCTTTGTCCAGGCTATTAGAACTTGTGAAACAGTCTCACGAGTGACCCTCACTCACCAAATTTTAACCATTTGTTGACGACGGTGCTGGTATTTCGGAGATGTCTGCGATTTGCATACTTTTTTTTTAACCTACCTGCTGTGAGTGAATCTCATTTCATCAATTTATTTTTGAAATCTTGAGAGATTTTTTGATTCTCAATTTAGAATTAAATTAGAGGTTTAATTACTTCAATATTTCCATATTCATATATTGCTTTATAATAATAATAGTAGCAAATTTTTAATTTATTTAAATTTTAATTTTATTAAATTTGTGTACCAATTGAAAAGCTTATTTTCTTTTATCATATTATATTATAGTTCTTTTTTCTGGGGGAGGGGGATTCATTTTCAGACCTTCCATCTATTATTAAAATAGAAGTATTGATTATTATTATTATTTTTTTTTTTGAGGTTTGTTCTTTCAATTTCGAAGCCACTCGCAACAATTATTAAAAATATTAATTACATCGATCTTAGATAGTAACTTATTAAATTAAATTAAATATTTGTTGTTTTGTAGTGAGTTTGATGAAGGATATGTGGACTGAAGCTGGTCTAATAAAGTTGGCAAGGTAGGGCAAGTTACCTTTTGTTGAGGGCTTGTGAAGGCTGAGCCGGTTGCTTGCTAATAACTGCTTTGGTCAACTTCATTACAAAAGGTTTGCCATTCTCTCTACCTCTCCTCTCCTTTCCTTCCCACTAGCATAGGGTACTTATTAACTTTATTATTAATACAATAATACGACCAATTCTTTTAATTAAAGATAAAATATTGCACAATAATATTTATTTATTTTTTAAAATAATTTATTTATTGATATTTACAACTGTATACATATATACACATCAAGTAAATTTGCTGTAAGTGATATTATGACATGATAAAAACAGATGGAGAATCTACCCATTGATAGAAGTCCAAAAACATTTCTAAAGGAGAAGATCTCGGGGCCATCTTCTTTTCAGACGCCTAGGAGGTTTATTAGGCAGTGAAGGAGAAGCCAGGTTAGAAACGAGCATTAAGGATTTTGGACTGTAAGGATTGGATACGAGAGGAATTCGAAGGTTTAGTGGAGCCCCATAGCTCAACTCCGTATGTCCAAATAGGGCTTATAATAGCCATGTAGATCAGTCTTTTGTAATGGATTGGCAATTTAGACCGTTTGTCTAGTAAATGTTGTAATAGTCGGAATCGAAGAGCAGTTTCCTGTCTTTTTAGTCTTATATGAGGATTCCATGTCAGTCGTTTGTCCAGATTTAGTCCTAAGTAACGGATCTGTTCAACAGAAATAAGTGGGGTATTATTAAAAGATACTGTAGGGCAAGAAGAAGGTTTACGACGAAGGGCAAATGTGATTTGGTGGGATTCATTTTAATCCTTCAGTTTTGGCACCATTCTTAGAGGGTGGTGATGTGGGATTGCGATACAATGGATGGATCATTATTCACTGACAATAGGCATGTGTCATCGGCCAAGGATACTACCCTGAGGTAATATTTATTTGAATTTATTTTTTGATATGGTCACTGTGTGAATTGTACCTTCAATTTATAGTCCAGTTGTGTAACAGAAAATTTGGAGTAAAATCCAGTAAAGAGTGGGGCTTAAGACAGTCAGTGTTCTTCTCTCTCTTCCTCTATTCTTTCATTGCTACCCAGGGAAACATTTTCTGAATTAAAGATAGAAAAAATGATTTATATATATTTATTACGAGATCGGACTGGTGGGCCTTACATGGTTAATATAAGAGGAACATCTTTTTTTTTTTTAAATTGATTTTGAGGAGTGTAGTCTCATACAAAAGACACTTCTAACTATGCACAATGTTATCAATTACCAAAAAAAAATGGATAAAATAATAATTCTTAATAAAAGATTAGAGCAAAGTTAATAACAAAAGCAATGACATTTATGGATTTAACAAAATAAATAATTGACTTCTAATGGAAATAAAAAGAAAGTGAATTTATGAAAAAATAAGTAGAAAAAAAAAGTTAAGATGATAAATATTGAACTTAAAACAGGATATCGGTCTAAATAGCCAATCCATTACGGAGTTGAGCTTTGGGGCTCCACTAAACCATCAAATTCCTCCCGAATCCAATCCTTACAGTCCAAAATCCTTCGTTAAATCCATAATGCCCCTTACTTTGTCACAAATCAAGTCATCCATCAGGACCTCAATGTTCTATATGTTGCCGATTTGGCCAAAACCATACCATTTCTTCCATGCAAACCTTTCCAACCACCCAAATCCACATGTTTCTAACCTGGCTTCTCCTTGATTACCTAATAATCCTCATAGGCGTCTGAAAAGAAGATGGCCTCGAGATCTTCTCCTTTAGAAATGTTATTGGAATTCTATCAATGGGTAGATTCTCCACTTGTTTGTATCATTTCACTAAGTCACCTACAGCAAATTTACTTGTTGTATATATTTTTTATACAGTTGTAAATAACAATAAATAAATGATTAAAAAAAAACAGGATATTTAGTAGACTGCAGCAGCCTGTGCTTAAGTCTGGGGGTTATTGTTGGCTTTCCCAAGTTGTAGTTCACTGCTTGTTTAAATGTAGGTTGAGGAACTTCATGAACCTTTTTTTAATGTATACCTGTATTGTATTTATTCGTAATTCCCGATGCGATTGGTTATTTCTTAATATCTATTCTTAATTTCTAACCAAGGATCATCCACTGCAACGAATTTATTGATTTATATGAATCCAAAAAAAAAAAAAATAATAAATTGTCCGATGCTTATATTGCGGGAAAACCTTCATTGAATGGGGCTACCACGGACTCGCTAAAATGACAAACAATTAAGAGTTTAAATAATGGACATTTCGTCGTGTTGATAACACACAGGCCAAAACCTGGATTATTTAAAATACCGAAACTACCCATACATGGAGTACATAGTAGTGAGTATAGTGCGATCGTATTAGAGTTTTATACGGAATTACACTTTTTGATGTTTCCTGAGTCGAAATATTTAAGTCTCGCAAATATTATGCTTTTGTGTGTGAATAGACTAGTTCAAAACTGTAATTATGTGTGTAAGGCGGGGGGCAGCGGTAGCAGCTAGGCAACGCGCCTTTCTACCAATCCTGAGGTTGCGAGTTCTAGCCCGGCCCCATCCGGGATTTTTACAAGTATAAAATAATACGAAACCCACTGACAACCTCCCCCTGGAAAAGTCGTCTTCATTGTTTGCAATTTCAATAGATGAATACACAGAGCTCCCGAACATTCCCATTTGCAATACGTCTTCGTTATCTTTAGTTAAAATGTTATATTCTTGGCAGGAATAAAATTTATATATTCCTTATTCCCACTTTGATAACCCCCCCCAGAGCTAAATTTTATAGCAACAAAAAAATAAAAAGTTTTGTTTATAATTTTCTTCTTCCCAGTATTGATTTTTTTTTTTTCGATCACAAAAATTTCGATGCCTTCAACAAGAGGCTACTAACGTACACAAAATTTGGTGACGTGTGTAGTGGGAGTGAGAATTGAATGTTATCTGATGAGAGCACAACGCACAAGAATTGTATGAGGTATGCCTTCAACCGCATTGTAAGACACACTTCACTTTTGGTTGGCTGGTTGGGTTGGAGTGGTTCCCGGTAACCTATGGCAACGGAAAGGTAGAATCAGAAAGGCTGCCATGTATAAGATTAGCAGCGCCCATGTGGCCAGCATCAAAAGCTTGCCTCCTCCAGCGCTTTCTGTGACAAGAGAAGTAACCCAGATGAGTGTGATATAGCCATCTTGTCTTTTTAGCCAACCAGAGAAGCGTCCATCTTTTCTTCTTATTCACTCATCGGTAATATCCACCATGAGTGAGTAGATTTACTTGAGTGCTTCCCAGCAGCAGAGGGAGGAGAGGCTTGGAGATGCGGGGGGAAGAAAGAAGTAAGTTCACACAGCAATTGTTAACATCCACATCATCATCAGCCAACTCAATGTTAGCATCTACAATTTCCATAGCCCAGTCATACAAAATTCTACTAACAATCTAATCATAATCTTTTCTTTCGGTCACCCCCTACACCTCTTGTAACATAAAACAACAGAATTTTATAACATTTAATCATGTTTCATTTTGCAATTATACAGTCCACTCAAACAACCCAACCAGCCAACCAAAAGTGAAGTGTGTCTTACAATGCGGTTGAAGGTATACTTCATACAACAATATTTTTTTATACTATCAATTAAAATATATGATATGGTTCCCAGGGACCATTGAGCAAAGTCGAATATGCTGCCCCAAGACTGCTACACGTCTGTTGCGCCCGAAAATAATGAATTGTTACATATTTAAATTACTTTGTATTAATCCAATTGTATAAAATTTGTTTATTCAACTAAGTTATTTTTAAAAATATTTTCCTTTTATTTAGATGTAAAGTATTATTCCAAAATGTGTAGATATATATACATATACATACAAGAACCAAAAACCAGTCATGACATTTAATGCATATATTTATTCATGCTAGACAAACATTCTGGTTTACTTGCACACTGTCCAAATACTTACTTAACATGCTAATATCAATATTTACTTGGCCAAATATAAGTTGACAGACCAGCCTCCCTTTGCAACTTTACACTGAACAAACACTTGAATACTTAATAGACAAGTGCATGCTATTTACTAACTGCGGGAGCGAAGTTGAAGCAAATTTAGTGTAAAATTATTGAGAAGACCAGAATGACGAATTCCTATTTTAGTATTTTAATAATGTACCTCGCTGCAAATCTCTCAGCTTTGTCTTTTGCAGAAATGAAGACTTATTCCATGCTACGTTGTTATTAAATCAATATTGAAAATACTTTTTTTTATATATTTTTTAATAATTTATTTATTGATATTTACAACTGTATACACATATATACAACAATTAAATTTGCTGTAGGTGACATAGTGACATGATACAAACATGTGGAAAATCTACCCCCTGATAGGACTCCAATAACATTTTTAGAGGAGAAGATCTCGAGGCCATCTTCTTTTCAGACACCTAGGAGGATTATTAGGTAATGAAGGAGAAGCCAGGTTAGAAACAAGTGGATTTGGGTGGTTGGGAAGTTTATTATGAAAGGAACGGTATGTTGTTCTGGCCAAATCGGCAACATATGAAACATTGAGGTCCTGATGGATGACTTGGTTTGTGACAAAGTAAGGAGCATTAAGGATTTTGGACTGTAAGGATTGGATTCTGGAGGAATTTGATGGTTTAGTGGAGCCCCAAAGCTCAACTCCGTATGTCCAGATATGCCTTATAAAAGTGATGTAGATCAGTCTTTTGTAATGGATTCGCAATTTAGACCGTTTGTCTAGTAAATGTTGCAATAGTCTGAATCTACGAGGAGTTTCTTGTCTTTTTAGTCTTGCATGGAATCTTCCATGTCAGTCGTTTGTCGAGATGTAGTCCTAAGTAACGGATATGTTCGACAGAAATAAGTGGGGTATTATTAAAAGATATTGTAGGGGAAGAGGTCATGGGTTTACGTCGAAGGGTAAATGTGATTTGGTGGGATTTATTGGAATTTATTTTAATCCTCCTTGAAAATACTAAAAGTGGTTTATGTTATTATTCTGTTAACTCAAAAGCTCGATTATATATTTCATTATGAATCTTCTGTACTTCTATGTTTTATTAACCCTACATTTACTCCTGAGCGTTCTATCTCGCTTGTTATATCTATAAGTAATATTAAGTAAATATACCTGTTATAACGAGTTATCCTCTCCTCGCTTCTGAAATAATCCCACCCGTCCAGACTGCACTCTGCACTCTGTTCGGATCGACATGCCAAAGCTACAGGCGGAAATAAGCAAGAGGACAATGAAGATCTCAATAGATTGCACGGTATCGTTTGATTCAGTGCCCGATAGTTAGCTATGTAAGACACTGCAGCATAACGAATTCCCAGGACACTCTATTGAGATCATTCCTGCAGCAACACTCGTTAAGGGTTCGAGTCGACGAAGTGATGTCTGAAGAGTTCCCCACTAACCTGTGAGAGGAGCTCGTTAAATAGTTGGAATTCTCTAGTTCTTATTTGCCTACATGTACGAGTGAGCAGCGTGGATATGTCGTAACTTCGTTTAAGAACGTCCTCTCCCTCCCCCCTCATACTGCTAAAACATCTCTAGGGGTTGCAAATCTTTTATGGGTGCCAATGAAGAATACATGGAACGGTACGATCAGGATGTCAGATCCTGTCAGTCAGGGGGCTGATGCGTGTTTTCGAGCCGAACGCATTGGTGATTGTTCGATAGACATCTCCACATCTCGAGGCATATTAACACATAGAACACTTCCCCTTCGTCTTCTTGTCGTCCTGCCCATTTCACGGAGATTAGAAAACCATAACGAGATCGTTGTGCGATCTAGGGAACAGAACGATTATTTGACAAAAACGTTGTCACGACAAACCCGTGTTGATCGCCCGCGTACGGCCTGTTGGCTAATAAAAACTGGAGGACGCCCACCACCTAATAGTACAAGAGCCCAAGAGGAGAGAAAAGGCAGTTATCTCACCCCAATTTTTGATTACTTCAATGAAAGCTATGTATAATTACTAGTCAAATTCGATGAGTCTGCCAACTATAGGAAGAGGGGATAAAAAATGGAAGCTATTTCAAAACCTTAAAAAAACATTAATTATTCATTCGGAGCTCTATATCTTAAAAACTACCAACAACACTAGAAAATCTAAGAGAATGTCATTTAAAGAATAGTAAATATGTTAAAATATGAGCCCTAAAAGAGTTATTTACATTAAATAATTTTCTAGATATAGGTTTTTAAAAAGCAACATTTCATAAAAATGGTATATGTAACGAAAAAAAGATGTAAAGATGTAAAAGATCAGTAGTTAGTGAATTTATTTTGAAAATTTAAATATCTCAAAAACCATTTGACGTATTAGCACTCGAATTAAAGCTAGTTTAATGAGCTATAAAGTAGTTTATGATGTTTATTTTCATTGGAGTAATAGTTTACATGAAATTCGTTAAAATAGATTTATTTATAGTTGTTCGGACAAATTTTCATTTGTCAAATTTATATTCATATGTGAATATCATAAAAACTACTACCTCTACGAAGATAAGTGTCATAAACTACTTTATAGTCAGTTAAATTTCCTTTATTTTGAATGTTGGCAGACATATGTGCGTCTTATAGATCTAGAGATATATTCTTTCAAATATCCAACATTTTACACGAACAACTAGAAATTAACATTTTGTGAGTTTATTTCGTCAATTATCATAAAAACGACTACTCCTAAAAAGATAAACATAAGCAACTACTTTCAAGTAAATTTAACTAGCTTTAATTTAAGTGCTAATAGACATCTATACGTCAAATGGTTTTTGAGATATAAATTTTTCAAAATAAATTCACTAACTACTGATCTTTTAGTAGGTCCTATACAACATTTTAATGAAAATTTTGCTTTTTAAAAAGCTATATCTCAAGAACTATTAAATGTAAATTTACTGTAAAAATTTACTGTTATTTAAATAATGTTCTCTTAGATTTTCTAGTGTTGTTGGCAGTTTTTAAGATATAGAGCTCCAAATGAAAAATAATGTTTTTTTAAAGGTTTTGAAACATCTGCCATTTTTATTTCCTTTACGTATACTTGGCAGACTCAATTTTGACTAGTAATTATACCTTGTTTTCCTTAAACTAATAAAAAATTGGGGTGAGATGCCTTTTTTCCCCCGGCTCTTGTACTATAACAATCCCAACTGTACTCCTTTGAAACATTCATGAACTCTACACTCTTTCAAAATGTGGGAGGTTTGGCTACTGCATCCTCTATAAAGCACTGTTGGTAATAGTAATGCTGTTTGGATCAGAGACATATACCCTTAAAAGGACTCAAGGGAAAAATATTCTAGAATTGGACATAAAATGTTGTAAAAGAAAAGAAATAATTGAAAGGGTCAGAAACATTGTTGTTGGGCAAAATGGTAGACAGAAAGAATATTCTAAATATGACAGAAGAAGGAAGAATCATAAGATATAGAGTCGTTGATGGATGAGGAATGATAGAGCGACAGATGTTAAGAGACATACTGAGGAATAAGTTTTATTTTTCTTTTATTTGCACCTGTAAATATATTACAATCAGCAAATGAGTTGTTATATTTAGACAGCGATTAAAAAGTTTGTTTGTTGTTTGTTTGTAGATTTTTAATGGGCGTTTAACAGCCTGGTCATCAACGCCCGTTGGTTGTTGGTTTTGGTAAGGCCTAGTTGTTCCACAGTCATAGCTTTGGTATGGTATACTGATCCGCACCAGTGGGACTCATTTCCGTGAGATTAGAAATATTATCTAGCTAGGCAATTATAATTTGTTTAATAATCGTTACGATAGTGGAAAGAATGATGAAAAGCAGATAAGTAACTGTTCTAATTTTAAAAATAAGGCAAGATTAATAGATAATTATAATAATTAAAGTCTGTTTATTAAGTTAGTCTGATGGATGAATTTAATGACTCTTTCTATTACGGATTCGTCGTTTCTCAACCCCATTGGGACATTTGTTGGCATCCCTAACTGGTTCAAAATTAATATGTAGTGATGACATTCTTCAAAAATGTGTTTGACAGATTACTATTAGATTTAGAACATTTTGGAGGGGCCTCTCCTGTTATGAGGTGGTTGTGTATCAATCGGGTATGTCCTATTCTGAGTCGGGTGATCACTACTTCTTCACGGCGTCTACTTCGGGTTGATGTAATCCAGGACTTCGCATCTTTCTTTATAGGTTTCAACTTATAGGGTAGACTATCATCCTACATTGCCTGTCATCTTTTAATCATAAATTCCTTTAAAGGGCGAGCAAGTTCCTTTGAAGTTAAGATTGCTGCGGTTCTATCTGGGAGGACTAGCGCTTCACTAGCATTTTTAAATGATGAAATAATGAAAAGTAAGTACTTTTTTGATCTTAAAAATTTTTTTTTTCTTCTCTGCTTGTCACATGGTTTGAAAAAATAATTATTTATTGGCCATAAATGGAGAAAAGTGACTATAAAATATTTTGATCAATTTAAAATTAATCAGGTAATTGAAATTTCAAATGAATAATGATATTATCAAATTATTTAATGGAGCTAATTAATATAATGTAATTTGTAAACGTCTGCCTGGTACTGAATATAAAAATATTGCTTTATAATAAAATATCGGTAAGAAGAATAGAGAAGTATGGTCTAAAGAGCTAGTTCTAGTTATTCAATTCTCTCTCCTTCCATACATGGAGGGGCTGAAGAAAATTCAACTTCCTTCAACTTTCGCCTTAAAAAGTGGGAACAGTAAGAAGATTTTCCAGGCACTAGCAAACCTAATTTTCTGCTGGAACAAGATTATGTAAAAGTTACGAAGCTTTCAGGTACTTTGGGAGCATCATTTCAAAAGGAAAAAAAAAAACATAAGGCCCGGAAAATCGAGAATGAATTTAAAATCTCTCTTAAAAGATAAAGGAGCTGTTCTCAAAACTCTCTGAGGAATTGAAGCGACTAACAGATTTTATAGTATTAGTGTCTTTGAAATATGAATAAGGATAAGAGTGTTAGGAAGCCCTAGAAGTAACGAAAATTAAATATTTTCAGTCTTTAAAGTTATAAAATTTCAAGTATAATACAGATTTTCAACGTAACAAATAATTTTCTCAATCTAGCGACTAGCAGCCATCTGAGTTCTGAATCCAGCTTGGAAATTATTTTTTGTAATTATTTAGTGAGGATGGAGAAACATAAGTTTTATGTTAAATATCATATATTAGTTATTTATAGTACAGAATAGTTATACTTGTTTATGAAGCGCACAACAATATCTACAACATATAGTATATCTGTATTATATAAAGATACATTAGTAATCACCGTGTTTTTATTTTAAATATAAGGTAGAATAATAATAATAAAAAAAAGTAAAAAATGATGAAGAAGATTATTATTGAATAGGCACTAAATAGAAACACAAATTAAAGTGTTGGGACTTGAATGTTTTTATCTTGATTACACAATATTAAAAAAATAATACAATCTGATTGACAAAACGCTTGTAAATTACATGATTAGATATATTAATGGAAAAGTTCTCTTCCTTACTTATTTTTTAAAAATTTAATTAAACGACATCTAATAACGACGTTTCGGTGCTATCACCCCATCATTAGGTAGCTACAAATAAATACCCACTACCCATCCTATGCAAACAACAATTAATTAAATTATTAACAATAAACATATTGATGTCAATTATATAAAAAAAAATTAAAAATTAAAACTTCCAAACATATTATAAATAAATATATCTAAACTGTAATATACGTTCCAAAAACCAGGTTACAGTTACCTTTAGTAATAGTACAAGAGCCCAAAAGGAGAAAAAAGGCTCTCACCCCAAATTTTGGTGACTTTAATGAAAACTATGTATAATTACTAGTCAAAATTGATGAGTCTGCCAAGTATAGGTAGGGGGAATAAAAAATGGCGGCAGTTTCAAAACCTCAAAAAAACTTTAATTTTTCATTCGGAGCTCTATATTTTAAAAAGTAGGAACATCACAAGAAAACCTAAGAGAAAGTCATTTAAAGAAGAGTAAATTTGCTAAAATATGAGCCCTAATAGAGTTATTTACGTTAAATAGTTTTTGAAATAAATCTTTTTAAAAAGCAACATTTCATAAAAATGTTGTTTGGAACGTACTGAAAGATCAGTAGTTAGTGAATTTATTTTGAAAAATGTATATATCAGAAACCATTTGACGTTCAAATGTCTATTAGCACTCAAATTAAAGCTAGTTTAATGAGATATAAAGTAGTTCATAATGTTTAAGCTTGTTGGAGTAATAGTTTACATGAAATTCGCTAAATAAATTTATTTATAGTTGTTCGGACAAATTTTCATTTGTCAAATTTATCATAAAAACTACTACCTCTACGAAGATAACTGTCATAAACTACTTTATAGTAAGTTAAATTTCCTTTATTTTGAGTGTTAGCAGACATATGTACGTCTTATGGATCTAGAGATATATTTTTTCAAAAATCCAACATTTTACACGAATAACTGGAAATTAACATTTTGTGAGTTTATTTCGTCAAATATCTTAAAAACTACTATTCCTACAAAGATAAATATAATTGACTATTTTGTAGTAAATTTAACTAGCTTTAATTTGTGCGCTGACAGACATCGGTACGTCCAATGGTTTCTGAAATAAAGTTTTTTTTTATAAATCAAACTATTGTCCGAACAACTATAAATCAATTTATTGTAGCAAATACGGTGAAAACTACTATTCCTATGAAGGTAAAGGTCATTGACTTATTTATAGTCCATTAAACTAGCTTTAATTTGAGTGCTAATAGACATCTGTACAAATGGTTTTGAGATATGAATTTTTCAAAATACATTCACTAACTACTGATCTTTCAGTACGTCGCACACAACATTTTTATGAAATTTTAGCAAATTCGCTCTTCTTTAAATGGTATTCTCTTAGATGTTCTTGTGTTGTTCCTACTTTTTGAGATATAGAGCTGCGAATAAAAAATTAGAATTTTTAATCGCTTTGAAACAGCCGCCATTTTATCCCCCCTACCTATACTTGGCAGACTCATCAATTTAGACTAGTAATTATGCATAGTTTTTATTAAAGTAATCAAAAATTTGGGTGAGATAACTGCCTTTGTTCTCCTCTTGGGCTCTTGTACTAAGATGGTTAGACAGAATCAACAAAGATGCAATGCTAACTGTAAAGCAGTAACCCAAGATAAGTAGACCTAAAAAAGGATGGTTCGGGCGCCAAAGATCTACATCTACTGTATCTGAGAGAACCTAAAATAAAAATTAATAAAAAAATGTTTTAAGCTGTCATAACCCGGAGTTATCTGAATGCTATTTATTTAATTACAAGTAGAGTTTATATTCACAATGTATATATTTGGTTTGAATAACATTGTCCCAGTTGGATTTACTAGATAATCTTGTATTTTTATTCAAATAAATAAAAGTTAACTTATATTATACAGATTAACAAAGTACACACTTTAAAAAAATAAATTGAATATTACTTATTCTGTATTAAGTTGACAGCTTATATTGAACAATATTTAAGAGAGAAACTTGTTATATTAAACAAATATAAGAAGACCGCGCTCAGTTTGGAAAAAGACTGCTCTTGCTCAATAAAGGTAAAATTAGACTTTATGAATATTCAAGAGCCTTTTAAGGATTTCCTTTCTTCGTTCAAACTACACTATTTAGTTCTTATGAATTTAAATTTCTCTCTCTATTGTTTCTGCTTTGCCATTTTCATTAATGATTTCGAATGGAATTATATGCAAGGTTGTACTTTTTGTTTGCCTTGCACAGAGGTTCGCATTCTTTCTTGGTTTGTAGAAAATCTTTTTTTTTTCTTCTTAATAAATGTTTTTTTTTTCTAAATTTTTGACTTTCTTGAAAAATTAGAAAACCGATCACCTATTTAACAGCGAAAAATTAAAAACAGATACTATTTTCCTTGGGATGATATAAAATATCTAATTTTAATTGTTTCGGTAATATCCATATTGAGACTGGGCAACCACCATGTGGTTAAGTTAGTTGAAAAATCAATTAAACACGAATTTTAAATTCATAAACAATTTATTCAACGTACATTGATGATTAACGTTATTAAAATTTAATTTATAATCCTAAACACTTTCTTGAGACTGGTAATTTTTTTTTTAAATACATAATTTGATTTCTATCCATTTTAGTCTCAAAAAATTTTATTTTTCTAATAAGTCCGACGTTTCGGCCAATCCGGCCATCCACAGGGACAATAATACAATCTTGGACAAAATACAAACTTTTTATGAATGTTGTGATAAAGTTTTTAAGGAATAGTGACTGTGATGAATGATTTTAATTTTAGTTTTAAGTGTATATTGACTAATTAGAAATTGTTGTTTTGACCTGGGCAGAATAGCCTGCATGGAGTTAGAGTAAAATAAAATGTTCTGGGATTAAAATGGATAGAAATTAAATTATTTATTTTTAAAAAAATTATTAAAATTATTAATGGAACGGGTGGGCTTGATGTTCACTACACAACTTCTCAAATCTCGGAATAAAATTGAATATGTTCAACGTTAATTTTCGAGCATTATTTACTTTTTATTTGGAGTTATTAGTCGTAGAGCTTTACCACTAAGCAGTGAATATTCCTCTTTTACTGATATCCAAAAGTAAGAAAGTACCATAAGTTAGCAAATGTTTACTTTAAAGAATGATCACAAGACAAGACAATAAGAGATTCCTCTTTTAAAGAAGTAAATTCTGATGGAGCCTTGGCTCTAAATGGGTCTTGAATCCATGTAAATTTAAAGTGTTTTTCGTACTTTTTTATAAGCTCTGATAGGTGATCAACAAAAATTGATTTTACAGTGCAAGACAAATTAATTTCATTGTAGATTACAAAATGGCGTAATAAGGGAAAACAATCTCTGATACACTCTTCATTAATTTTTATTTTCTCTTGCTTAGAAATTCAAAGAAAATTGCCGAATTAATTAAATAAATTTAATTGAATATTTCGCAGCGCCCTGGGGACACATAGGGCATATTTTGCGAACCACTAGTCCAGCGTATTAAAAATTCTCCAAGGAAGAGGTTTAAATACTCTATACTTGATATTACTTTGGATATGCAATAATGAATATCATAAATAAATAATTAAATCCCGAAATTAAAACTAATGAAACATTACAGGCTTATTATAGACATAGTTAGTATGCATGATTAGTTTGGTGGCGATTTCAGTGACACATGCGCATGCATCAGTGGACATCGAAAACATTTGAATACGTGAGAATCGATCCTTTTACCGATTCTCGGGAGCGATGAGTTTTGGCGAATGGGGCATCAAATGAAAGGTAATTTCAGAGAGAAATGACAAATCTCAATTCTTACTGGAGCTGTAACAAAAGTTATTTTATTTTATTTATTTTTTTCGTACACTCCTGTAAAGATTTTAATGGGTGTTTGGTACGTACATATAGGAGCTTTATGTATACCTGGGTGTGATGGATACCTTGGAAGTTATTTTAAAAAGTGGAAGGTTTTAAAATCTTGACAGAAGTAAGTCAACTAATCGAGGAGGTAAAACTTGATTTTTAAAATCTATTCTTCGAATTCCTCTCGTATCCAATCTTTTCAATCCAAAATCCTTCGTAAAATCCTCAATGCTCCTTATTTTGTTACTAATAAAACTATCCATAAAGACCTAAATGTTCCTTATGTAACCGATCTAGCCCGAACCCGATATTATTCCTTCCATAAACTCCTTAACCACCCAAACGCACTAGTTTCTAACCTTGCTTCCTCTTCCATTCTTGGCAATCCTCCGAGGAGCCTGAAAAGAAGATGGCCTCGTGACCTTGTATTGTAAACTGTTTTTAGAGTTCTACTACTGGGTAGTTTCTCTACATCCTGTATCATATCATTATGTCATTATGATCAAATTTACTTGTTGTATTTTTTATACAGTTATAAATATCAATAAATAAATAAAAAATAAAATATTCATTTAACTTATAAGATTTTTTAAAAATGTATTTGTTATTTTTTAACTTATTTGTTTTTTAATTGTTCTATTTTTTAACCTATTTTATTTCTACATTACTATTTTTTGATAATTTCGTTTAAATTTCATTGCATTTGTGTGACGGATCCAACGTTTGTTGCTGAATCACTGAAGAAGAGAGGTACGAGAGAGTGGGTCAGAGAAGATTGCGTCGTAGGCAGGATTGAGAAAAAAAAAATGAAAGGAAAGAATAAGGAAAATGTTATATAACTTTGTATAAGAAGAAGTTTCCTCCTTCTTAAAAATGAAATAAAATGGTGTTAAAAAATATATTGTGCATAGTTTATAGCTAATTATTGTTTAAAAAAAGGAAAAGTAGAAAAAAAATTTTGTTTTTGTTTGTTAATTTATGTTAGTGTATCGAAATCCTTGATTCTCCTTATTACGTCACAAATAAACTCATTCACAAAGAACTTAACATCCCATTCGTTGCAGATTCGGCCCAAACAGATATGCATATTTTCATTCCAAACTCCTTACCCATTCTAACCCATTAATTTTTAATCTCTCATCCTTAACAATCCCTGATAATCCTCCGAGGCGTCTGAAAAGAATATGCCGGGACCTTCTAATTTAAATTAATGCTTGAAGTACCACCAATGGACGGTTCCTTCCCAAGATTTCCAAGTGTATATGAACCATACAACATATTTACTTATTGTATTTATTATTTGTACAGTTGTAAATCACATTAAATAAATAAAAAAATAAAGAATTTTTATAGGAAAAATTTTATATCCTCCAAACAATTAATCCTTAGAACGTTTAATGAATCTCTTCCAAGAACATTTTGGCTGGAAAAATCATAAACAAGTTATGTATAATACACTTTGGTTGTATTCTATTACACCAACATTAATCATTATAGAATTGATTAATGTTGGTGTAATATAATTTGTATTTTTATCTTGTGTGTGTGAGCATATGTGTAACTGCCTGAACATTTAATTATGTTCATAATTATTCAAATTTTATAATTTTTATTTTTATAGCCTGGCTTTTTCTGGAGGTTCTAAGCCGGAAAAAAATAGAAAATTTAGCATTCAATAAAAATTTCAGTCCCTGAACAACATTGATACTATCTTATAGATGAATGGAATATTGTTGTTTCAACAACAGGTTTGGTGTGTATGTATCTATCCTTAATCATAAATCGTTTTAGGATTTATTTTTATTTTTTATTTGAAATTAATTATTTCATTCAACTTTATTTTTTAGTATGGTTTATAATGCTGTTGACTGTTGCTATTCTCATTGTCAAGTTCAAAGCACTCTACCCATCATCATTAACTTATTTTCATAATCTCGAGAATCTCTTTCACATTTATCTCATCATAAATTGGAACACAATTGTTTCCGGTTAAACTAATTAAAACTTAAAATTACTTCCTGAGGAGCTTTGAAGTATAATGAAATGAAGAAGGATCCAGGAAATTATTCGAGGAGACAATATGGTCTGGAATTTGGGAATTGCTAAGAGGTAGCGAGGGGGGCTTTCTATAGGCCAGTGTGGCCGGCAAATATTTCATCAAGTTGGGACAAAGCTGATATTTATATCCCGAGGATATAAGGTGTATTTATGACTGTCCGGGCGGGGATCGAAACTTCTCTCTTTGCTACAGTAGCCTCTCCCTCCTACTGGCTTAGCTCATATCTAGTTCATCTCCTAATAAATACATAAATAAACTTGATAACTTTTTTTTAATTTATAGTCAGTTGTTATTTCAATTTGGATAGATTATATGTTACTCGTAAAATACGTATGTATGAACAAAAATAGAAATTCAGTTTTTGATGCTCTTAGTAACCATGATCACTATGGGAAAAAAAATCATTGGCTATTGTTTATTTTAAACTGACACTTTTATCATTCGTATGATATAAAACAAAAAAGTGTTTCAACTCGAAACAAAATTTACATTTAACAATAAGGAATAATGATGCAATATTAGTCGACAGTTGCAATATTGCGTTCAGTGAATAACCCAAATAAGACTTATTTAAGAACGTTTCAGTCACGATTTCAGACCTTCATCAGAGCTAAGAACATATAGAATATCTAGAAAATAACAGAATATTTGAAATATGAGTGTAGTATCGGATGAAAATGTATAGTCAAAGTATTATAAGAAGATTAAATCAGTATGCAAATAGCGTAATATTAAAACTATTAAAGATGGAATAAAAAATAAAATAAAAAAATCTAGTAAGTAAATGTACACAATGCAGGTGTAAAAACCGAGTTCAATAAAACGTTTTTCAGTGATAATAGATTTAAAAAATATTAGACACGTACCAAGGCTATCTAGAAACCTGGAAAAGAAATATTTTACATATTTTAGAATTTTTTTATATTATCATTTAAAATCTTTGTATTTAATACCTATTCTGTACTAGGTAATACCTATTCTGTACTTCAGTTTAATTATTTGTATAGAATAGAAACAAAAGATAATTTATCGTATTAATTAAGTTTGAGAGCACAGTAGCCACGGGGTGAAGCGCATAGCTACTAACTCCAATCTGACGAATCTACAGCATCCTCTTTCATCACAAGTAACTCAACCCATAAAATAAAACTGCATAAATTATGCAGTGTATATACAGCTGAATTACACGCAATAGCCTCAGCACTCAACTTCTCCATGACAGTAACGAATACTAACATAGTTATCATTACCGACTCTTTAAGTTCACTAAAAGCCATGAAGATCATTTACCCGAAACTTCCGGCAATTATAAAAATTCACAATTATACCAACATGCTCGAAAACTTGGGAAAAACTCTTTTCGTGCATTCTATCTTCTTGATCGAATCTGGCTCCCAGGACTGCTTTAGAAATTCCGTAAATTGCTACCTCCTACATACATTCTCATTATTCGTTCCTTTCTCACTGACAGATTATTTTAAGTAAACCACAATGGTTCCTATTCATCCCTCTTCTTTCAGTCCGCTGGTGTTTTTCAGGGTAGGATCCTCGGTCTCATCCTCTACATAATCTATACAGCTGACATTCCAACCAATCCTAACACTATCCTCACCACGTATGCCGATGACACATGTGTGCTCGCTGTTAATAATAACTCTTTAATTGGATCCCAAACAATTCAATCCCATATCACAGCCCTCGAAGAATGGTCTCGTAATTGGAGGATTAAATATTACCTTTACCCTACGTCGTAAACCTACTGACTGCCCTACAGTATACTTCAATAATGTTGCCCTTACCCCTGTCGAACACATCCGCTACCTTGGACTACATCTGGACAAACGACTAACCTGGAATCCTCACACAAGACTGAAAAGACAGGAAACTGCACGTCGACTTCGACTATTACAGCACTTACTAGACAAACGGTCCAAACTTCCAATTCATTACAAAAGACTGATTTACATGAGAATTATAAGGCCTATCTGGACATACGGCGTTGAGTTTGGGGCTCCACTAGAACTTCGAATTCCTGTCGTATCCAATCCTGACAATTCAAAATCCTTCGTAAAATCCTCAATGCTCCTTACTTTGTCACAAATAAAATCATACATAAAGACCTTAATGTTCCCTATGTAACCGATCTAGCCCGAACCAGATATCAATCCTTCCATTACAAACTCCCTAACCACTCAAAACCATTAGTTTCTAATTTTGCTTCCTCTTTTATTCCGGACAATCCTCCGAGGGTCTGAAAAGAAGATGTCTTGAGACCTTATATTGTAAAAATGTTAAAAACATGTGCTATCATTGGGTACTCTCTTTAACTTGATGTATTTTATGTACAGTTGTAAATATCTATAAATAAATTTTTAAAAAATTTTATTAATCTAAACTAAAATTTTTATTTTTGGATTATAAATAAAATTTTAATCTAGTATGTTTTTTTTTTCTGTGTACAAAAAACGAATATCAGTCTTACATCTCTATAAAAAATTGTTTATCTCAGTTTTCTAAAATAGGTTTGTAGTTATTATGGCATTGTGAGGTAGTGATTACCAATAAATTTGTTTTTTGGATGTAGAATAATAAAAATAAAATTAGGTATAAGAACTAATAATAATATAGATTAGTCGATTACCTATTACTCTTTCCGATGGATGATTCATTAATACTAGATTTAATGACCAAAAGCTGACACTCTGATAAACCGAAATTAGAATTGTTAATTTGAATTTCAACTGCTTCTATCCTATTGGTAGTATCGTTGTGGTAGGAGGCCTAAATCCTTCCTTGATAAACGGTGTATCCAGTGAAAAAGGAATTTTTTGGACACGGAGTTTCCAATTCTCAGGCTAAAAAAAAAAAAAAATCAGCATTATAAATAACATATCTCAAAATTGAAAATAATTTTCATCATTGTTCGAAATTCACTTTATAGTCCTTTAATTTTAGCTAAAATATTTAGATTCACTTTAGTCTCAACACATTTTATTTTTCTGGTCCGACGTTTCGGCCAATACGGCCATCCTCAGGGACAATCTACCATAAAACAGCTTTTATTACATGTATGATCCTCAAACATTTCAAAATACTTAACATTATTATTTATAATTTATCTTACCTTAGGGTAAAAATACCATAACTATTCTACCCAGGTAAAAACAACAATTTCTAAGAAACATTAAAACATTAGATAAAAGATATTTTTTTGTTAAAAAGTATATCCTACATTATGTTTAATTACCTAATTAGTCTATATTCACATTAAAACCAAAATTAAAATCATTTATCACAGTCACTATTTGTTTAAACTTTATTTCAGCAATGCTTGTAACCTTCCCTCCACTCAGTTCAAGCATTAAAATTATTTATTATAATTACACCTTTATTAATTTTCCTCTTTATTTCATTAGTAAAATTCCAACCAAGGCAAATTATATGTATTATATTATAAGTATTTTGAAATGTTTAAGAATCATACATGTAATAAAAGCTGTTTTGTAGTAGATTGTCCCTGAGGATGGCAGGATTGGCCGAAACGTTGGACTTGTAAGAAAAATAAAATGCGTTGAGACTAAAATGGATAAAAATTAAATTATTTAATTATATTATTTCAAAACTTTTGAGACAAGGTAATTATTTATTAAATAAATCAAAAATTAGTATCCAATTCTGTCTCAACACTTTATTTTTCAATAATCCAACGTTTCGGCCATTCTAGCCATCTTCAAGGACATTTTCAATACAAATATGGTGGTGTATTTTATTTTATATTGTTGATTATCTTATAGAGACAAATAAATGTTAATGTTTTTAAATTTTAAATAAATAGGTTTTGAACTTAGAATAATGAAAATGACCTGGGCAGAATAGCCTGCAATAGAAATTGTAAATTGATGTGAGGAGGAGTTTTATATTGAAGATGTCCTTGAAGATGGCTAGAATGGCCGAAACGTTGGACTATTGAAAAATAAAGTGTTGAGACAGAATTGGATACTAATTTTTGATTTATTTATAATAATAATTAAATTATTAATTTAAAACAAATTAACCAGTCTCATTAAAGTGTTTAAGATTATAAATTAAATTTAGATTCACTTTAAGTCAAAATAAAAGAGAATCACGTTTTGTGATGTAGGCCCTTCCATGGCCATTAAGAACCACTAAGCTAAGCCAGTCCTTGTAACATAATGAGAAGGTAAGGTACTTGAAGGCTTTCAATTCTGGCGGAGACCCAGCCTTAATGAGAAGGCAAGCCATCTTTAGGCTTGGAATTGTGGAGAAGTGGGGAAGCAGATCTGATAACAGAGTTCACGCACGTGCGTTCCAATCACGCGCTATATAACTTTCATTACTGGTGTCTTAACCAAACTGCCTCATCTTATTTATAAGTTCAAATCTACAGGCATTTCGAATGCTAATAGAAGAAAACTACAATTATTTATTTTCCTATTCAATTACAGTAGAACACTACCAAACAGTAAACTCCAACAAAGTGTCAGTATCGAAATAACAATATGACAATTATGAGGTGTAGATAGTTGACCGTAGATTAATGATTGGAGAAGTTTGTCGGGGGGTGCGGTCAGCAAAGAACAACATAAATAAACAAAACCATAT
>NW_027115801.1:538005-545424 GCF_000696795.3 Halyomorpha halys | reverse complement strand
AGTTTTATATATATAAAACTATTAGGGTCGACTGCACAGAGTTGCAGTTTATACTACGATTAATGAAATCTCGGGTAAACTCAATAATTATCCGTTGTATCCGAAAAGTTACTATTCAAATCTGATGGTAAACTTCGCCGACCAATGACAGCTGGTTAAACTGAGATATAGAAAAAATCTACATTGCTACCTACCTAACATGCAAGGAACCTTCCATAGTGACAATTGGATCTGTCTAGGGAAGGTCTATCTATTATTTTGTTTATTTAAAATTCAATAAAATAGATTTGATTATGATTACGATTTGACAGGCTTCAAAGAATTAGTTGCTTAATGAAAATTGGGTTTCTTTATTTGTTCTAATAAATTATGATTCAATGATTAAAAATGTTATACTACTATGGTAATTATAATATGATAAATGTTACCTTATAAGTTATAGAAAAGCAAAAAAACAGAGTAATTTAAAAAACAAAAACAAAAAATGAAAACGTAAAAGTTTAATCAATATTTGATTGGAATTTTCGAGAAAACTATCGCTATCAACCGACGATCATCTCAGTTTCAGATAACCTTGGTGACCTGGTTAATAAAACTGTAGACCAGATACAGGTTAATAAATTATCGGAGTTTTACTAAGCTTTTGGACTAACCTGAGTTATGAAAATCTTAGTTTTACCGGAGATTGGTGCACCGTGACCGGCCCGAATGATAATATAGATTCTTTATTCAAGTCCTAAGATGCTGCGGCTAGCGCCCTCACTCATCCTCTACTGGCTTTTCATATATTTTTAAAACCAGTGACACGGTTGCGAGAGACGCGCTGTGATCTGCAGGTGTCCTTTCATTTCCTTCACAAGTGGAGAAACAAGCTCAGTTTAGTCTTCGCCAGGCTGAATGAAAATATTGTATATATTAATGGATGCTCATGACCATACTGTTGTATTCACTATTTATTAGTTAATAATAAACATAAATTGTTTAGCAATAAGTTAATTTTCGATGAACTGGTAGCTTGTATTCCTTAGTTGTTATTAATGTGTCTTACTAATTTTTAATTTCGGACTCCATCAATCTAACGTTTTATTATTTACTTTATTTAAATTGTTATTGATAATTAAATAATGTCATTCAAATATACGCAATATATTTAATACGGAAAATGTACACAGTATATACTGTTAACATGTGACAATATGACTTTATATGTTGATCATTGTCTATATCGGATGGATCAACCTAACGGACACCCCTCTGTACGGACAGTTTTTAGCAGTATTGTAATTTTACCCCTTTGCAACGCCCAACACACTAAACGATTCAACCAACCAAATTTTCTTTCTTTTACAAAATATAAATTTGCCTCTCTCAACGAACACTTTACAGTATCGTTCTTTCATATAATTACTTAGACACATTTATGTATATATTTTTTTTTCCTACGCCACAGGAAGTGGGCAATTACGCCATTTTCCCTCTCGCACCCCAATACAGTATTACTCTTCCCCTTAGTTGTTGCGCATCCTGCTGAATATCTTCTAGACCAATACCCATTAAAAGATGGTCTCTATCCATGTCTCCCATCTTGCATAGAGGACATTTCGGGGAATCTACGATGCCAATTTGATGGAGGTGTTTTTGGAGCAGATCGTGTCCTGTCTCTAGCCGAAAACAGGCCACTCTCTCAGCTCTGCTAAGATTGCCGGGGACTCGTTTATCCTTATCCAGTAGGCTCTCTCACTTCTTTCCTTCCGCTTGAACTTTGTGTCTAGCACTTGTCCTGTCCTTATAATAAGCGCTTAGAAGTGATTTCACTGTTCTGTAGGAAAGTGGTAGAACAGGCTGGTTATCTGCACAACCAAGCTTAGCCAACTTGTCAGCTTGCTAATTACCATCTATGCCAACATGGCCTGGTATCCACTGCAGTGCTATAGCCCTTCCTCTTTTCTTCATGATAGCAGCCATGTTTCTGCACTTTTCTTCCGTGGGCGACTCTGCGGCACCTGGTGTTGTTAATTTTTGTATTACGGCTTGGGAGTCGCTGAAGATTACCGTGTTGTCATTGCATTCAATAGTGGCTTCCAACGCAAAGCAGATAGCCTGCATTTCTGCATCATTATTATCACATCCAGCTCCAACGGAAAATGACAATTGAAAGTTGATTAAGTATACAATATAAAAAAAATATGTATATCCTAAGGTTATTATTTATTAATTAATATAACCTAAAGCCTCAGAGTCGTCATCCTTTTATTTTTCTAGATATTATTTCCCTACAATAAAAATATAATTAAGAAGAGAGAAATTTTTTATCCGACTATGCTGCTCAAATACATCATGTTAATAAAATACACAGTATAATTAACAATCCATAATTTGACATAGAAACAGAACCATAAAAACGCTCTTTTTAATTAAATTATTTAATCATAAAAAGCAGGTTAACATTTTCGTTACTTAGCCTCCGAAAGCTTTCCTAGAAATCCACCACTTGTTTGCTTTCAAAACGTTGTTGGTTTGTTTCATTTGAAAACATTAAAAACAGTGGCGCATAAACTTCTCTCTATAAACGAAAACATTTGAGATTATTTTAACGGACTTATTGTAGTTTTACCGAAAGACGTGGCGTGTATTGTCAAAGCCGTGTATGAATAATTTCAGCGGGTACGAACTCAAAAAATTCGTATTGTTTTACTGATCGTCCGAGCTATAGCTGTTGGAAATTCTCAGGAATAAAGAACGATGGTGTATAATAAGAGCTGGCTGCACCAACCTAAGATCTGTATAACTTAGATTCGCCCGAGAGTTTAATTAAGTTCCAGTAACTTAACGACATGTCTCTAGTCTGCACTTTTTTTTAACGAGGTTACCATGGTTACCTGAAACTGATATAACTGCCAAAATACAAAATTTCTATTACTTTAGTCAGAAATTTTGGGCTCAATTAAATTTTTTAAAATTTATTTAATGTAATATACAACTGTACAATAAGTAAATCTTTGGAATGTTTCATTTACACTTGAAAATCTTGGGAAGGAATCACCCATTGGTGATACTTCAAGCATTAATTTAAATTACAAGGCCCTGTGGCCATCTTCTTTTCAGGCGCTTCGTAGAATTATCAGGAATTGTTAAGGATGAGAGTAAGGAGTTCCGAATGAAAAGACGCATATCTGTTTTGGGCCAAATCTGCAACGAATGGGATGTTAAGGTCTTTATGAATGAGTTTATTTGTAACGTAATAAGGAGCATCAAGGATTTTATGTAGGATTTTGGATTGTAAGGATTGGATGCGGGAGGAATTTGATGGTTTGGTAGAGTCCCAGAGCTCGATTCCATATGTCCAAATTGGTCTGATTATCATAGTGTATAATAATTTTTTGTAGTGAATGGGAAGTTTAGAGCGTTTGTCAAGTAGGAGTTGTAGCAATCGAAATCTACGAACAATTTCTTGTCGTTTCAGTCTTGTGTGTGGATTCCAAATGCACTAAGATTTAAAATTGATTTAACAGGTACTTTTGACAGCCGAAATCAATGGAAAAGTTTTAATCTGACCAGAGTAATAAATTATTTGGTTAAGTACGGAATACTTTTTATTTTTTTATTATTATCTGAGAAACTAATTCTTCGTCAAGTCTTCGTTCTCTGTCAGCTCGAACCCAATTTTATTGACTTTAGATAGAACGGAATAATAAAATAAACCTTGGCAAGATAACAGGTCCAACTGGAACCATGAAAAGTTCCTTGCATGGTTACCTAAATATATGTAGATTTGCTCTAAATCTCAGTTTAAATGGCTATCATTGGTTGGTAAAGTTCACCGCTAGATTTGAAAGGTTTTCTAGTACAACATATATTAGGCATTATAGAGGTAACCTGAGATTTAAGAAATCGCATTTTAAAACGCCAAGCTGTCAACTATAACCTACATAGCGTATTCACGAAGTTTATTTTGAATTTTTATGTACAATTTTGATAATATGACTATAAATCGAATAGAAAATTATAAACAATCCTTTATCCTAATTAGTAAACTCGTTTCAATACTGCGATGTACATATCCATATTTTAATAATAGTCAATTGCATCGATAATAACAAATGGAATCAATAGAGAACTAAATAAAAAAACGGTGACTTTAATTTCATTCCTAGTTACCGACAGTTAAAGGAGCAGTGACTTACAACTTGGGAACCCAACCTCATCCAGAAGACTGAACCTCAGGCTGCTGCAGGACAGTCTGTTACAATTTCTATATTTATCGATTCTATAATTGTCATTACTACTATTATATTTTCTCTTCGTCTTTTTCTTAAATTAACTTCTTTTGCTATTCGAAGTCAATTCTTTATTTTATTAAATCTATAAATGTCATTTTTTTTGTGATTAACTTTTCTTTTTCTCTCTTCTTAAGAATTATCCTTTTTATTTTATCTAATTATTTATTTTATCTTAATTTTTTTTTCTTTCTTATAACATTGTATATAGTTAGGGGTGTCTTTTGTACGAGACTATACCCCTCCCTATTAACAATTGTTGAAAAAAAGAATTAACTCATATATTAACTATGTAAGGCCCACCAGAGCGATTTGATATTAAATGAAAATAATAATAAATAATTTATTAGTAAATTCCCTTTTTTCAGCGAACACGCTTCGGCAATGGACATATCTGCCGGACCTATGGCTGTCCGTTTAAGGAAGTTTCGCTGAGTGTATCTTGTATCACACTTCAGTTTCTCGATGTGTACTATTTTTTAGGTGGTAAAAATTTGCTACACCTTTATATAAATAATCATGAGGCTTTTAAATTCAGAGAGAATCAATTGTAAATATAAGAATGACACTGGCAGAGGATTTTGGCCACTCGATCAGGCAGGGGTTTGAGACCTGGCACAAATACGGCAATAAAATATTCTAAGATGGTTTTGAGGTAGGGGGGGGGGGAGACGTTCAATAGGTTGGAAACCGGGGACTTATTCTTGGGAATACTGTTTGTATTGGCTGGGGACTGTGAGCCTTGTCCAAGGCAGATATAAGGGATGGGATATATCCTCGCTTCTACCAATTTCTCTTTGTTTATATGAAATCTAAATGCTTCTATAAAATACTTTATTCAATACCAAGAAATGTGAATATATATATAGGACTATAAAAATAATATTTGTTACCTAAATAATTTGTTTAATATTTTTACTATCACTTATTTATTTTGCAGGATGATAGTCCGGGGCGATCAATAAGGTATCAAAATAATAGAAAGAAAACTATTTATTACCAACATTTCACCCCCCTTTGCAGTCCACAAAAAATACATAAATAAGCGAAACTTATTTGTTTATGGCGAGTTCCGACCTGAATTCCAGGTGTTTATAAGAGCTGAAAAAAAAAAACCAAACAAATCGAGATAACCTTAATCCAGAGACAAACAAAGTATAAAGAAAATAATAATAAACGAACTTGGAACAATACATAACAATACATTTTTTTAAATTATTTATTTATTGTAATTTAAAATTGTACAAAATATTACAACAAGTAAATATGTTGTATGTTTCATATACACTTGAAAATCTTGGGAAGGAACCACCCATTGGTGGTACTTCAAACATTAATTTAAACTAGAAGGTCCCGTGGCCATCTTCTTTTCAGACGCCTCGGAGGATTATCAGGGATTGTTAAGGATGAAAGATTAAGAATTAATGGGTTAGGATGGTTAAGAAGTTTGGAATAAAAAGACGCATATCTGTTTTGGGTCAAATCTGCAACGAATGGGATGTTAAGGTCCTTATGAATGAGTTTATTTGTGACGTAATAAGGAGCATCAAGGATTTTACGTAGGATTTTGGATTGTAACGATTGGATGCGGGAAGAATTTGATGGTTCGGTGGAGCCCCAGAGCTCAATTCCATATGTCCAAATTGGTCTGATTATTGTAGTGTATACTAATTTTTTGTAATGAATGGGGAGTTTAGAGCGTTTGTCAAGTAAGTGTTGTAGCAATCGGAATCTACGAGCAGTTTCTTGTCGTTTGAGTCTTGTGTGTGGATTCCAAGTAAGTCTCTTGTCAAGATGGAGTCCTAAGTATCGAATCTGTTCAACAGATTTCTAGAAAGGATACTGTAGGACAGGAGGGCAGAGGTTTACGACGGAGAGTAAAGGTGATCTGGTGGGATTTTCAGGATTTATTTTGATTCTCTAGTTTTTACACCATTCTTCAATAGATGTTATGTGTGCCTGTAGTGTTTGTGATGCATTAGTTGGGTCGTTAACAATAAATTAAGTAGATAGTAGTTGTTGATACTAATAAAAGATAAAACATAATATTGTAGAGGAAAGGATTATACGAAAGAAATGTGTGTTCAAGTAAACATGGAAATATCCATAATGAAATGAGTAGAAGAAAATTTAAATGATGAGCAATAGAATAAACATAATAAAAATGTAATTAATGTCTAAAATAACGAAAAACGAATGAAAACCAAATAATGAAATAAAAGAAAACAGGATATATGTTACAAAAGGTAAAAGCTACACATTAATATAAATGAGTATAAATTAATAAGCTAAAAAAATATACAGCGCCAGAAAAGTGAATAAAGAAAGATTAAAGGAAAACAGATATGAGAGAGTTTTGAAAAACAGAAATATTTAATATAAGTTAGGTATTTTCCTTATTTAAATTGTGCGACTGAGATAGAATACACTATTTTTAATAGAAACCAGTGGCTTGTATCGCTCTTTTTTATAATAAGATTATTGTGTGCAGGAAGCTCCACTGAAAGTTTTATTACGAGGAACGGATTCTACACCAGGACCCTGTTCCATAATGAAGTATAAGTAAATACTATCAATCTTGCAGTTTGTACTTGGTACAATTTCATTGTCTTACACAATTTTGCTAGATAATGCTTTTACTATTAAACCTTCCAGCCTCAAGGTAGTATCCTCGGTCCCATCTACACCGTCTATACAGCTGACATTCCCACCAATCCTAACACTATCCTCACCACGTATGCCGATGACACATGTGTGCTCGCTGTTAATTATAACCTTTTTATCGCATCCCATACTCCCCAATCCCATATCACAGTCCTCGAAGAATGGTGTCGTAATTGGAGGATTAAGATAAAGTCCAACAAACCCCATCAAATCACCTTTACCCTTCCTAGTAAACCTACCGACTGCCCTACAGTTTCATTTCATAATGTTACTCTACTGCACTTACTAGACAAACGGTCTAAACTTCCAATCCATTACAAAAGACTGATCTACATGACTGTAATAAGGCCAATCTGGATATACGGAGTTGAGCTTTGGGGCTCCACTAAAACTTCGAATTCCTCTCGTATTCAATCCTTACAATCCAAAATCCTTCGTAAAATCCTCAATGCTCCTTACTTTGTTACAAATAAAATCA
>NW_027115801.1:534809-537955 GCF_000696795.3 Halyomorpha halys | reverse complement strand
TCATACATAAAGACCTTAATGTTCCCTATGTAACCGATCTAGCCCGAACCAGATATCACTCCTTCCATTATAAAATCCCTAACCACTCAAACCCCTTGCATCTTCTTCCATTTCTGACAATCATCCAGACTGTCCGAGACCAACTAATGTAAAATGTCATTAGAGTGCTACCAATGGGTGGTTGCTTTACACGCCTGTAACTAAGACCATATTTACTAAACGTATTATGTAATATACAGTTGTAAATTTCAATAAAGTTATTAAAAAAACAATAAAAAAATTTTTTTAACAAAACTCCCTAACCACTCACACCCCCTAGTTTCTAACCTTGCATCCTCTTCCATTGCTGACAATCCTCCGAGACGCCTGAAAAGAAGAAGGCCACGAGACCTGCTAATGTAAAATATTATAAGAGTGCTACCACTGGGTAGATTATCTACGTGCCTGTAACACTCCATTTTAACTAAGATCAAATTCACTGGATGTATTATGTAATATACAGTTGTACATTTCAATAAAGATAAAAAAAAAAAACTTTTAAACTCATGTAATATAACTAATAGTCGTCCTTATCATGGAACAAAATGTATTAGTGCTCGTACTTTATAGTTTGTCTACTTATGGACTAATACTATTGTTTTTCATTATGAAACATGCCTCATTCGTGCTATATAAAATAAAACTAAAAAAAAAAAATTATTAATTTGAACAACATTTATTCCAAAAATAGTCGGGTTACATAAAATCCTTATTTTAGGTTCAGTAATGAAGAAAAGAATTTAATTATAAAATGACATAAAAATATATAAACCTGCATGAAATAAATTTTCAAGAAGCAGTACAAGATAAAGAATTTTCAAGAAGCAGTACAAGATAAAGAATTTTCAATGAGCAGTACAAGATAATGAATTTTCAAGTACCAGTACAAGATAATGATTTTCAAGAAGCAGTACATTAATAATGGATTTTCAAGAAGCAGTAGAAGATAATAAATTTTCAAGAAGTATACAAGATAATGGATTTTCAAGAAGCAGTAGAAGATAATAAATTTTCAAGGAGTATACAAGATAATGGATTTTCAAGAAGCAGTAGAAGATAATAGATTTTCAAGAAGCAGTACAAGATAATGAATTTTCAAAAAAGCAGTACAAGATAATGGATTTTCAAGAAGCAGTACAAGATAATAAATTTTACTCGAATGATGACCCTTACTTTTTTTGTAGAGAATAATAACACTTTAAACAATCGCAAAAAATTGAAACCAACATCAAATTTTATTTTTACACAGTCTAACGCCTGTTGAGCAGATTCGATACTTAGGACTCCATCTTGACAAGAGACTTACTTGGAATCCACACACCAGACTGAAACAACAAGAAACTGCTCGACGATTCCGATTGCTACTACAGCTACTTTGCAAACGCTCTAAACTTCCCATAAACTACAAAAAATTATTATAAACCATGATAATTAGACCAATTTGGACATATGGAATTGAGCTCTGGGGCTCTACCAAACCATCAAATTCCTCACGCATCCAATCCCTACAATCCAAAATCCAACGTAAAATCCTTGATGCTCTTTATTACGTTACAAATAAACTCATCCACAAAAACCTTGACATCCCATACGTTGCAGATTTGGCCCAAAACAGATATGCGTCTTTTCATTCCAAATTCCTTACCCATGCTAACTCATTAGTTCTTAATCTCTCATCCTTAACAATCCCTGATAATCCTCCGAGGCGTCTGAAAAGAAGATGGCCACAGGACCTTCTAATTTAAATTAATGCTTGAAGTTCCACCAACGGGTGGTTCCTTTCTAACATATTCATGTGTAAATAAAAAATTCCACAGATTAATTTATTTTATTTATTATTGTACAGTTGTAAATTACATTAAATAAATAAAAACTGTATTTACACACTTTTAGGATAATTTTTGTTCAGTCTTGTTCTAACGGACGCTTCTTCCATACGACTGATAATTGCAATTCAAGATCATTGCACACATGGTATGTAGTCGTTCTTTTGCAAGAACAAAATGCACAAATGCAGTTTAAAATACATTTTCAGCAATGAAAGTAGTAATATTGACTTATTATAGGCAGCTGGAAAGCTAATTATTTTAGAAAAAATATATCTGACATTGAATGTCGTAAAAAGTAATGGATTATGACAAATAAGTAAAAGATCTGAGCTATGCTAACTGATGGGCTCATAAGCAGTTCGTTCTTCCTTTCCCCAGCCTGCTAAATGTTTTAATACCATTGTAGTTATTAAATAGTTAATTTTTCTAATTTCAATTAAAGTATTTATGAATATTTTGCCTGACAGAATCACTAGGTACATAAGATCATTATTTGTATTTTTAATATCGATTATTGAACAATTTGGTCATGAATAAAGGAATAAGAGCAGAATATTAATTTTAGTAAACTCCTACATCTTTATATTTCTATCATACTTATACAAAAAATAAAATTTTGCAAGGAAAAATATTTTTAAAAGAAATTTCCAATGTGTATAAGTGCCAAAGATTTGTTTTTTATTCAGTGAGTTGTCGAGAGTATAATTTTCTTTCGAATTCACCACTCCATCCCCCTCCCCTTGTTATTATAAAAATAACAAATTTATTTTTTATTTTTATTATTAATCGAACTTTATTTATTGATAGATATTATTTGTCACACTATTGTGGGGAATAGGTAATAGTGAAAAATGATCATATTCATACTAATGGGTTAGGATGGGTAAAATAAAAAGACGCATATCTGTTTTGGGACAAATCTGCAAGGAATGGGATGAGTTTATTTGTCACGATGGTGTATAATAAGAACCGGCTGCACCAAACTAAGATCTGTATAACTTAGATTCGTACAAGAGTTTGATTAAGCTTCAGTAACTTAGCGACCTGTTTCGTAGTCTGCATTTTTTTTTGTAACCAGGTTACCAAGGTTTCCTGAAACTGATAGAACTGCCAAAATACAAAATTTCTATTACTTTAGTCAGAAATTTTGGGCTCAATTAAATTTTTTTAAATTTATTTAATGTAATATACAACTGTACAATATCTCTTAACCTCTTAATCTCTTAACCTCACTACAGCTCACAGGATTACCAGGCCAGTCCTTTCCAATATATTTTA
>NW_027115801.1:524700-526084 GCF_000696795.3 Halyomorpha halys | reverse complement strand
TCGTAGAATTATCAGGAATTGTTAAGGATGAGAGTAAGGAGTTCCGAATGAAAAGACGCATATCTGTTTTGGGCCAAATCTGCAACGAATGGGATGTTAAGGAGGTCCTGTTGGATGAGTTTATTTGTAACGTAATAAAGAGCATCAAGGATTTTACGTAGGATTTTGGATTGTAAGGATTGGATGCGGGAGGAATTTGATTGTTTGGTAGAGCCCCAGTGCTTATGTCCAAATTGGTCTAATTATTATAGTGTATACTAATTTTTTGTAGTGAATGGGAAGTTTAGAGCGTTTGTCAAGTAGGAGTTGTAGCAATCGAAATCTACGAACAATTTCTTTTCGTTTCAGTCTTGTATGTGGATTCCAAGTACTATAAGATTTAAAATTGATTTAACAGGCACTTTTGACAGCCGAAATCAATGAAAAAGTTTTAATCCGGCCAGAGCAATAAATTATTTGGTTAAGTACGGAATACTTTTTATTTTTTTATTATTATCTGAGAAACTAATTCTTCGTCACGTCTTCGTTCTCTGTCAGCTCGAACCCAATTTCATTGACTTTAGACAGAACACAATAATAAAATACACCTTGGCTAGATCACAGGTCCAACTGGAACCATGGAAGGTTCCTTGTAGGGTTACCTAAATATATGTAGATTTGCTCTAAATCTCAGTTTAACCGGCTATCATTGGTTGGTAAAGTTCACCGCTAGATTTGAATGTTTTCCAGTGCAACAGATAATTATAGAGGTAACCTGAGATTTAAGAAATCGCATTTTAAACTAGGATAGTGCAAGCGAACCTAAAACGCCAAGCTCTTTGGAACCCTACACAGCGTATTCACGAGCTTTATTTTGAATTTTTTAAAAATGTTTTTATGTAAAATTTTAATAATATGACTATAAATCGAATAGAAAATTATAAAATATCCTTCATCCTAATTAGTAAACTCGTTTTAATACTTCGATTTACATATTCATATTTTCATAATAGTCAATTGCATCGATAATAACAAATGAAATCAATAGAGAACTATATCAAAACATAATCAAATTATGTACATAAAAAAATAAATAAATAAAATAATGATAAAAACAAAACAATCTCTAGTCACATTTACGTGTGGTGGACGTTGTCTCGTCTTTTTTGGAGCGCGGAATGTACTGCGCGGGAGTCCTTTTCGATATAGAGCAGGCTTTTGATCGAGTCTGGCACCCGGGACTGCTTTACAAACTCCGTAAATTCTTACCTCCTACATATTTTCTCATCATCCGTTCCTTTCTTAGTAATAGATTTTTCCAAGTAAACCACAATGGTTCCTATTCATCCCTCTATTTTCAATCCGCTGGTGTTCCTCAAGGTAGTATTCTCGGTCCCATCCTCTT
>NW_027115801.1:515970-524004 GCF_000696795.3 Halyomorpha halys | reverse complement strand
CCTAAATCTTCCTTATGTAACCAATCTAGCCCGAACCCGATATTATTCCTTCCATAATAAACTCCTTAACCACCCAAACCCACTCGTTTCTAACCTTGCTTCCTCTTCCATTCCTGGCAATCCTCCGAGGCGCCTGAAAAGAAGATGGCCTCGTGACCTTATATTGTAAATTGTTTTTAGAGTTCTACTACTGGGTAGTTCCTCTACATTCTGTATCATATCATTATGTCATTATGATCAAATTTACTGGTTGTATTTTTTATACAGTTGTAAATATCAATAAATAAATAAAATAAAAAAAAAAGTCACATTTACATTCGTATATACAATATTTACACAATCGACCTGAGGATCCCTGAGCCCACTCTATCCTCATATGTTGAAATTAGAGATCGCTTTACGATTAAAGCATTAAATTGAATAATTAAATATTAATAAATTAAATTATATCCACCACTAGACGATGATCCCCTAAACTTCAATTTTTTAATCAACTTATAACATAAACCCAGTTGCTGTAGCGTGGTCCGATTTATTTACCACACATCTGTGGAAGTGAGCTGGGGCCTAAAGGACTTTTTAGGTTCGGAAACAAATATCTGCCATTCTCTGGTAATTTATAGTTTGAGGGGAGCACGTGACTCGAATATAGGCCACCAGGTGCCGCTTACACACTGTCAAGACAACACACCCCCTTTTCATCAACTCCGTCTCAACTTTACTATACTATGGTTTACCCATATTATGCTGTTAATAAATCTTTATTAGAAATAATCATTCAAATACAGTTTGTTTGTAATAATGTTATAATGAATACTATGACTAATTAGGTACTTATGCTAAATAAAATAAATAAATAAAATGTGACAGTAAATATTTAAATGTTGGAAGAAGAATCTTGGGGGAGGGGAATCCGATCAGGAGTCAAAGTATTTTTATATTAATTCTTTTAAAAATTAAAATCAGTACTACTACAACCCTTGAAGGGTCAGGGGTTCAGTACATTGTAAGGGAGTACTGTTACTAGATCAACGGTTGTGCAAGGAGGTGATTTGATCAGAATCACGCTCGACCGCCAGATTTTTACCCAACTAAGGGGACCCAATTTAAGAGGTTGAGTGAAATAAAGAAAACAATTTTCATCCAAGCCGGATTCAAACTCGGTTCCTTAGAGTTAGTAGACGCTTTACCCTGTGCCTACATTATTAATTCTTTTGCTTATATACTTTTATATTTTGTACTTATTTTCATAAGGTTTTATCTTTTTTTTTTTCTTTTATTTTATATATTAGGATGGTCTGCATAACGGTGAACTAACTCCCATTTTAAAACTATTCTTATATTTGCACTGCTCGTTGTTCAAATTGTAATTGTAAGTTATTTTTATTAGTTATTCGTATTATTTTTTAAGTTAGTGTGTAGATAAAAAAAACCAAATTCAAGTATTTGCCCCTACATTTTACTTTGTATTTGTATGGTGATCATATGTAAAATAAAAAATTACAAGGTCATCACTAAAACGTTTTCATTTATAAGAGAGATATACTTTAATATTCTTATCATTTCTAATAAACATACACAACTCATTATCCATACTCTTCATATCTTTATAATATTAATTTACTTTATTATTATTTTTTAATTCATTTGTCAATAACTTTTTTTTTGACAATACACAGTTTTTAAAAACCTTTCTAAGTGTTGCCTTACTCAATACCTATTGGATCTTCAGGCATAACCAGAGATTTAAATCAGTAAGTCAATTGTTAAATCTATAATTATTCATTAACCCAATACATAGGAATAATTAAATCTGGTTTTCTGTTAATATTTAATTAATTTTAATTTTAATATACTAGTTTATAACTAACATAATTATGTACATTATCGAAATTAATTATTTTTGGGAGCATTTATTCACTATAGCACTCTTTCGGAATTTTTCTTCATAAGCTCGCACTTTCAGGTATTTTCTGCATATTGTTAGTAAGTTTTATCGTATTATGACAAGCTTTTCTTCCTATTCACTTTATTTTCTTTCTTAAATACTACTTATGTTCATCATATTATTGTATGTTTCAAAGACTTTGCAAACCCAAAGTTTCTATATATCTCCATTCGTTTTCTACATAAATCTGTCTAGTGACGCCTCTCCAAACCCAAATCAATCTAAATGCAACTCCCTATCTACGTTTCGGTCTAACCCTCGGACGTTTACCCGTCGGTTCAGTATTTATTAACATTTTAAGAAGCCGTTACTAAGACCAACAACCTTAGACGCCCATCGTCCAAACCCTTCTATTTAAATACCTTTCACTTCACCAATACAATCCAAGAGTGCAGATAATTTGTTACTAACTTTTTGTTTACTTTTTTATGTATTTAGTCAGTTAGTTTTTTTTTCTGAGTATCTAAAATTATTTATGTAAAATTTTAGTATAACTTTAAATTAAATGCGGCTACATTATTTTTGACCAATATATGCTATTGTAAAATTAAAATAACCTTATAATTGTTGTAAAGCAGAGTTGGACAACAATTATTCGATTGACGCGAGACGAATAAATTATTATTCGAATAAAAATACGACTAAACAATCCGAATACTTTTTTATTCGAATATTTAAAAAAACTGTTTCAATCGAATAAAAAAATTAGTCGAATACATATTGTTTGAATAAAAATTTAATTTTTTTTTTAAAATTCACTTACTTTTTTAACCACCTTCAATTTCTAATGTATGAAAGTCCTATTTTACATACTCAGACGAGTACAAAACGAAAATACGACATACCTTGTACGACATATACGACATACCTTGTACGACATCCTACAGAATATTTTCCTGATTTTGAGATCCTTAATTCATATTTTCCGTAAGGACACTTAGTCCTGACACACACTCTGTATTGTTAATTATATTATAAATTCTATAATTGGTTTTAGTTAAAATTGAATTTCGTAATTCGGATTTAACAAAATATTAACAGTTGCTGAAGACAGGTACTCAGTTCAAGCATTGCGGGCTACCCAAAGTCCAGCGGTCTAGATTCCTAGAGTTGTGGTTACGTCCCCAATTGCTGATTCTCTCTAAGGCATTCCCGTCTTCCACAAACAACCCTTATTCAATATTGATACATTAATGCACAATAGTCTCCAGTCTATTTTGTTCAATTTTGATTTTTAAATTATTTATAAATGTTTAATTATTTGATTAATGATTAATTAATTGATTGGAAAATATGATCGGGGGGGGGGGTGCGGTCAGCAATTACTATTTTATCTCAATTACTATTATACTATTTTATCTATCTAGACATATGGAATTGAGCTCTGGGGCACCACCAAACCATCAAGTTCTTCCCGCATCCAATCGTTACAATCCAAAATCCTACGTAAAATCCTTGATGCTCCTTATTACGTCACAAATAAACTCATTCATAAAGACCTTAACATCCCATTCGTTACAGATTTGACCCAAAACAGATATGCGTCTTTTTACTCCAAACTCCTTAACCATCCTAACCCATTAATTCTTAATCTTTCATCCTTAAAAATCCCTGATAATCCTCCGAGGCGTCTGAAAAGAAGATGGCCACGGGACCATCTAGTTTAAATTAATGTTTGAAGTACCACCAATGGGTGGTTCCTTCCCAAGATTTTCAAGTGTATATGAAACATACTACATATTTACCTATTGTATTATTTTGTACAGTTGTAAATTACAATAAATAAATAATTAAAAAAAAAAATACTATTTTATCTCAACGTTTTTTGAGCGCTGGATTTCTCTTTATCTAACGCCTCTATCGACCTGCAATCTTACGACCATTCCTGCAATTTTAAAACAGTTAAGTAGAAATCTCTGTCTACAACTGTAAGTTATTTTTTTCTCTTATTTCTTAATTTCCTATTCTCCATATTTCTTCTTATTTTTACATATCCCCCGTTAATATATCCGTTTTTACACGTTCTTTATATATTGATACATTTTATTACTTTTTGGGCTCTCATTATTTTACATTTTACACCTTTTTATGTTTTTTTTTTCCTTTCCTTTTTTTTTACGATCTTTTTGACCTTTTGAATTCATTTTATGTAACATCTTTTGCCGACCTGCACTCTAGCGGTTTTTCCTGCAATTTATATCAATTAAGCCTGGATTTTCTTCCTATAATCTTACTCTCGCATTTCTTCATTCTCCTTTCTCCATTTATTTCTTCTTATACCCTGTTCTTTCCTTTTACGATATTGTTTTTTTTGTTTATAAGCTCCATTATTAATTTAACTAATTCTTTATAGATCCTTTCCGCTGTATCATTTATTTATTACTCACATTTATATGTATATAAATAATAAAGTAATCAATCTACTAATGCCTTTGTCCATAGTTATTAATCAACTTTTTTCTCTCTAAATGATGGTTGTTGTCTTTTTGTTTTTATAGCCCTGATGAAGTCCAGAAAATTAGGTCGAAACGTCGGCATAAATAAATATTTTTTGTTTATTTTTGTTGTTCCTTTGATGACCGCACCCCCGATCATCTTCTCCAATCAGTAATCCACGGTCAACTATTTACACCTCATTATAAATGTTTTAATTTTATTTAAATATATAACAATGCCATATGCAATGTTGTACAGGAGTTTTCTTAGAATAACCTCAGGCCTTCGCTAAAGTGTGACATAATGGTCTCTTTTGCAAACTTAAAACAATCCTATCGCAAATCTTCTGTTTAATCATAAGTTGTTGATGAGTTTTTAACCTTTATCGTAATCGTAGAATAGTAAAAATACTTTAATAAAATTAAGATGGTCCGGTTGTGGTCTAAGAAATTCTCAACGTTTTGTCCCGCGTTGGAGGGCTTCATCGGAGCTAAAAACAATCTTGAGGATCTTAGGAGCAGAGTTTTTGGCCCAGTTATTTACTTTATAAACACTTCTGACATTCTACAAACAGCAGACATGTTACTTTCAACTTACTTGGAGACACTAAAACACTATCTACGAAAACCTACCTGACCTCAACTTCTCACAAAGCTCAGAATCTTTAAAATTTATTAAAAAATTGCTTTGATAAATGATTTACTAAAATTAACATTCACAGATCGAATCAAGTAACATTTCACTTAGACGTTCATACAGTCCTCTGTCTACACACTTCACAACATTTGGTTACCAAAACAAAGAGAGTCACAAGGGACTACTTTTTGAAAGAAATATTCAATCACTGACTCTTATTACTTAAACGACTGCTCATAGAGAAAATAATAACATAATAAAATTTAAAACATGTTATTTAGATCATTAGGTACTTTAGCCACTCAGATGTAAGGCTAAAGAAAAATCATATTTCCCAATTTTTTAGTTAAAATTCCTCACTGTCACTTCTGTCTCACAAAAAAATCATTGAACAAAGATAAAGACATACAAGTTTTGACTATTATAATAAAAAAATAAATAAAACAAATTTTCATGACTCATTTGCTAGACACCCATGGTACGAATATTACTGACTACGCACTGCCTCAAGACGACTAAAACGCCTTGGAGCTGGGATCTGCTTCATTATACGGACGTACTATTAGTACAAGAGCTGGGAAGAAAAAGGGCAGTTATCTCACCCCAATTTTTGATTACTTCAATGAAAACTATGTATAATTACTAGTAAAAAACTGATGAGTCTACCAAATATAAAAAATGGGGGCTGTTTCAAAACCTTAAAAAAACATTAATTTTTCATTCGGAGCTCTATATTTTAAAAACTACCAACAACACTAGAAAATCTAAGAGAACATTATTTAAAGAAGAGTAAATTTTCTGAAATATTAGTCCTAAAAGAGTTATTTACGTCCAATAGTTCTCGAGATATAGCTTTTAAAAAAATAAAAATTCTTAAAAATCTACTGAAAGATTAGTAGTTCAGGAACTATGAGACGTACAGATGTCTATTAGCACTAAAATTAAAGGTAGTTTAATGGACTATAATGAAGTTTATGAACTTCACCTTCGTAGGAATAGTAGTTTTCATGATATTTGCTAAAATAAATTGATTTATAGTAGTTCAGACAATAACTTTGATTTATGAAAAACTTCATTTCAGAAACCATTGGACGTACAGATGTCTGCCAGCTCTCAAATTAAAGCTAATTAAATTTACTAAAAAATATTTAATAATGTTTATCTTTGTAGGACTAGTAGCTTTTATGATATTTGACAAAATAAACTCACAAAATGTTAATTTCTAGTTGTTCCTATAAAATGTTGGATTTTTGAAAAAAATATATCTCTAGATCTATAAGACGCACATATGTTTGCTAACACTCAAAATAAAGGAAATTTAACTTACCATAATGTAGTTTATGACACTTATCTTCGTAGGGGGAGAAGTTTTTATGTTATTCAGATATGAATATAACTTTGGTATATCAAAATTTGTCCGAACAACTATAAATAAATTTATTTAAGGGAATTTCATGTAAACTATTACTCCTACGAAGATAAACATCATAAACTACTTTATAGCTCATTAAACAGTTTTTAATTTGAGTGCTAATAGACATCTGTACGTCATATGTTTTTTGAGATATAGATTTTCAAAATAAATTCACTAACTACTGATCTTTCAGCATCTCCCATACAACATTTTTATGAAATGTTGCTTTTTAAAAAGCTATATATCGACAACTATTTAACGTAAATAACTCAACTATAGCTCATATTTTAGTAAATTTACTCTTCATTAAATGAAATTCTCTTAGGTTTTCTTGTGTTGTTCCTAGTTTTTAAGATATAGAGCTCTGAATGAAAAATTTAATTCTTTTATCGCTTTTAAACAGCCGCCATTTTTCATTCCCCCTACCTATACTTGGCAGACTCATCAGATTTGACTAGTAATAATACATAGTTTTCATTAAAGTAATAAAAAATTGGGATGAGATAACTGCCTTTTTTCCACGGCTCTTCTATTATGAAGAATGGTCGGTCGATGGACTATGGACTTTGGACTATAGATCGACAACTGACCATAAAAATGACTGGTTGTTGGCAGCCATGTTCCCAGGCGGAGTGTAGCGCCATTTAAGTAAATAATTTAATGTGGCTAACATTGGACATTTTCTCGTTGGAGTCTTTTGGACATCACAGCGTCACATATTTAAAATATAAATTCAACTAATAATATTCAATTTTAAACATTTTTCCTTTATCTTATTCTTTATATAAACCTTTTCTCTTATAAGCTAACTAAGAATCGGCTCCATCCATTTTTATACATAATTTATGAAGATATATAAATCCAAATTTTAATATGAAAGATGATCCTTCATAGTTTTTAAGCAAGAAGGTTTAGTATCAAAGCGATAGGTTGGGTACAATGGAGACTGTTGTTGAAGTAGCGATTCATTAGCAGTACCACTCTCGGCTCCTAGGGGGCTCTGCCATTAGTCACTCACTGCCTTCTGTATAATTCAGTTGACAGTCCCTGTCAGCCATCAAGTATTTGTCTCCTGCCTCAGCCAATGCTGGACAAAACAACACGAATACAACAAAGACACAGACTGTTAGTCTTCCCAACAATATATCACCAAGAACAAACAGCGAGCTCTTGAAGGCTAGAAGCATTACCTGGGCTTATATTTGTTAGCTTTATATTAAAATCATTTTTTATTCTGTTCATGTAATTTTCATTGACGATATTCTTTTTTTTTTTTTTTAATAATTTATTTATTGATATTTACAACTGTATACACATATATACAACAAGTAAATTTGCTGTAGGTGACATACCATTATACTGTAATATCGTGAAGAATCTACGCATTGATGAAACTCCAATAACATTTCTAGAGTAGAAGATCTAGAGGCCATCTTCTTTTCAGACGCCTCGGAGGATTGTCCGGAATAAAAGAGAAAGCAAGATTAGAAACTAATGGGTTTGAGTGTTTAGGGAGTTTGTAATGGAGGGATTGATATCTGATTCGGGCTAGATCGGTTACAAATGGAACATTAAGGTCTTTGTGGATGATTTTATTTGT
>NW_027115801.1:511506-515830 GCF_000696795.3 Halyomorpha halys | reverse complement strand
AGTCTTGTATGAGGATTCCATGTCAGTCGTTTGTCGAGATGTAGTCCTAAGTAACGGATCTGTTCGACAGGAATAAGTGGGGTATTATTAAAGGATATTGTAGGGGAAGAGGTCATGGACGATATTTTAAAATTAAATGTTCGTATTATATTGAGAAACATAATTTTACTTATTTATTGAAATAACCAAAGCACACATATTAGTGCAATATTGAACTAAGTGGAAAATAAGGAACCACGAATTCCACAGTTTGCTGTGCTGGCGTTGAAGTGGACTTCTACCTGCGATGGTCAACGCTACATTACTTTTTAAAGGCTCCTATGATATACTTGCACACCAAGATAGAGATAGAGCAATATTCACGAATTGAAAACCTGATCTTTCCATCTTTGGCTAGAATAGTGCGGTAACCTGAAGGATTATATCTGTCAGTAAAGGAAAAAAAAAATACAGCATTGACTAAAAACAGATACACCTGAAAGGTTACGGTATTGGTCAAGAAGAAAAAAAAATTTCAACTACTTATTGAATGTCGAAGTTTTGACCAACAGTGTACGTCTTTATCAGGGCTCTTGTGGTCGACATTTCATTGAATCGATTCTAGAACATTGGTCAAGTATTGTATCAATCACCAAATAAAATGTAACCATCAGGTGAGCGATTAATTTATAATTGATTTAAAACCTACCGACTGCCCTACAGTATACTTCAATAATGTTGCTCTTACCCCTGTTGAACGGATCCGCTACCTTGGACTACATCTGGACAAACGACTAACCTGGAATCCTCACACAAGACTGAAAAGACAGGAAACTTCACGCCGATTTCGACTATTACAACACTTACTAGACAAACGGTCCAAACTTCCAATTTATTACAAAAGACTGATCAACATGACAATTATAAGGCCTATCTGGACATACGGCGTTGAGCTTTGGGGTTTCACTAAACCTTCGAATTCCTCTCGTATCCAATTCTTACAATCCAAAATCCTTCGTAAAATCCTAAATGCTTTTTGTGTCATCCACAAAGACTTTAATGTGGCATTTGTAACCGATCTAGCCCGAACCAGATATCAATCCTTCCATTACAAACTCCCTAACCACTCAAACCCATTAGTTTCTAATCTTGCTTCTTCTTTTATTCCGGACAACCCTCCGAGGTGTCTGAAAAGAACATGGCATCCTGAAGAAGGTGAAAAGACCTTATATTGTAAAAATGTTTTTAGAGTGCTACCATTGGGTAGTTTCTCTAAATTCTTGTACCATACCATTATTATTTCTTCAAATTTACTTGATGTATTTATGTACAGTTGTAAATATCAATAAATAAATTTTTAAGAAATAAAATAATTGATTTAAACGTTAAATCGATTAATTTTTAAACATAGGTATAGATTAAAGGACGACATTTTAGTAGTTACAGGACATGAGTATTAGAATGACAATCAGAAACGCACATATAGATAATATTCCATCAGCTATCAGGAGGGGGCAGGATGTTACAAGAGCAATCTGTTGAGAAAATGGAAATAGTGAATTTCTTAACAACTTTTTCTGGATTTTCGAACTATAGTAATATGAAGATACACAACTCATACAAACAATCCTGATAAAGACCAGGAAATACAATTTTCCTTCTTGATCCCAGTTCTCATCATCTTCAAATTCACACACGATCTATCACCTATATACAACATAAAATTGTTATCTGTAGTTCATACCAATTTAGATTATTTTGTAAATAGTCATAGTGTTTAATTTAATTGCACCTTATTTTTATTTGTATAGGTTTTGTTTGAAGTTAATTTTTATTTTAAACGAAACAGATTTACATATAGTTTATTTTGTAATATTCCAAAGCAGGTCAGCGCAGATTAGTTGGCGTCGCCTAGGAGCACCTTGTCTAATATTAGCAGCAAAACTTTTCGCCATTTAGTAATTGGTCTAACCCTGTTACCAGACCCTGTCTGCGTAAACTATGAGGTGTTTAAACATTTCATTTTGTTTGTGATTAATACTAATACATTCACTGCGTCCGATGAGTGAAAAAAAAGTACTATTGTAGTATTGTCTCAATTTGAATCAGTATAGACGTGGGCCCACCAACTTTTGAATACTTTTAAAAGTCATCTCTAAAAGCTGCGTCTAGAATATTACATCAATAATCCTACTGGCATCAAGAAATATCTCTCTTGACCTATCGGAGCTGGAGACAGTATTTTGTCTATTTTATCTTTGTTCTCTTTATATGTCTGTTCTATCGTTCTTTCCATAATTCGTTTTGTTAATTTTATTGTTGTATAAAAAGCCTTTTGTTTTATATATACTCTTTGGTTTTATTATATGTTAATGTTTTCTATAATAAATATTTATAACCGTGCCAATTTTTTTTCTGTCCTTTAAAAATTTTCTTCAAAAAGACTTTTTCGATTCGAATATTAATATTCGTTATATACAACTAAAATTTGAGTGAAAACGTTTGGTTTTCAGGGAAAAAAAATCATTTCACTCTAAACATGAGTAGAAATAATGCTTCCCTACATTTTTAAGTTAGGAAGAAAAATGTTTAAAATTTTTTATATGATTTGCTTTTTCATTTAAAACTCTATCGTCTTCGCTTCAAATAGAAAATATAAAGAATAGAACAACGTTCCAGCAACCATTTTGGATGCAGTTGTGCTCGACTGACCCCTCCCCCATCCTCCCAGGGCCCCCAACTCCCAAACTGGATCCTACCCCCCCGCCTCCGCCCTTCCCCCCTTCCTATGAATATGAATCTTTACATGCATAAATTCATGGCAGACACCGTTCTGGTTCGAAATACATTTGCGAATTGTCACTTTGGTGTCGTTGAAAATTTCATGTTATCAACTTTTGTAGCATTAATTATGTGAAGAATATTATGCCTACTTAATATATTTGCAGAAGAACCAACAAATTTTGTAATATGGCATTTTATATACCCAGCTAATTCTCACAGTAAACGAATTGCAAACAATGATCACAACTTGTTTGAAATTCTTAAACTAAAGATAGGCTGCACAGGTGGGAACACAGATTTCAATAATCTTTCTGGTGGTAATAGGTCTCAAAACACCTAAAATTTGACCGAGGGCTCTTGCCAATACGCCATAGGAACTGAAAATTTTTTTTTTGAAATCATGTCTTGGATTTAGTTTGGCCAACTAAACTCCCTAACCACCCAAAACCACTAGTTTCCTCCATTTCTGACAATACTCCGAGGCCCTTGAAAAGAAGATGGCCTCGATACCTTCCAATGTAGAAATGTTAAGTGCTACTAATGGATAATTTCTCTAAATGTATATTCCATTGTAATCTAACATCAACTTTACTAGATATATTTTTTTACAAATACAGTTAAAAATTCCAATAAATAAAAAAAACAATTATTTTAAAACAATATACGTTCATTTAATAACACTATTGTCTTTTGTTAGAAAGTTATTAAGGTCTATTCTGATAGAAAATTACATGAATTTTTTTTTGGAACTATAGAAAACAATTATTTTATTGATAATAATAATTGCGATCTGCCACAAACTTGACCAATGAACAATAGTGCTAATTAAACACATTTATACCAAAAATAAAAAAAAAAAAAGAGAAAAAATAAAATAAAAGTAAATAAATAAAATCTCTATACGATATAAACAGAAGACTAAATAACTAAAGTTAACATAATCAAACTAATTATGTACAATATTTACAATCTCGACCTGAGGATCCCCGAGCACTCTCTGTCCCACACGAATGAGGAGTCGAGCAGGGCTTTCTCCGCGTCACTGGTAATGAGTAATAAGCCATTGGAGGCTAAGTAAGCTACTGCCAGAACTCCAATTGTCCATTTTTATTTCACAAAAGGTCTCTTGGCCATTGGAGTTTTTACCTTCGAGGTGGATTGTGAGGATGGGTTGAACTAATGGATTAGGATGATTAGAAAGGTTTATATAGAATTTTGAGAATCATTTTTTAATAATTGATTTAATAATATTTACATCTGTATACATATATACTGTATACATCGGGACCTGCTCGTGTTATACTGCAGGTGTCCCGAGTGTAATTTTGTGTTTGAATTAAACTTGTGTGGAAAAGGGGGCTAAAATTGTGAGACACTTTCCGCTAATTAACATGCATGTATTTAATTTTAATTTATAATGTTAATCCCCTGGAGGGGCAATTATAGTTAGTGTGTTAGACGTAAAAATTATTTATATGTGAAAATATAAAAACATAGCATTGGGGTGGTCTCATAGCTTATCTGATTGAATGACGTTTTCGCCGACGCGGTGACGTCTTCT
>NW_027115801.1:503191-507216 GCF_000696795.3 Halyomorpha halys | reverse complement strand
TTTATATAAATCCAAAAATTAACCGAGAAAATCGGATTACTTAAATCCGACATATACAGTGAATTTGCTGTATATATACAATAATCAAGTAATGTAATCTACAATTTGCTGTAAGTGATATTATGACATGATACAAACATGTAGAGAATCTACCCATTGAAAAAACTCCAAAAATATTTCTAAAGGAGAAAAACTCGAAGCCATCTTCTTTTCAGAGGCCTAGGAGAATTATTAGGTAATGAAGGAGAAGCCAGGTGAGAAACAAGTGGATTTGGGTGGTTGGGAAGTTTATCATGGAAGGATTGGTATCAGGTTCTGGACAAATCGGCAACATATGAGATATTGAAGTTCTGATGGATGACTTGATTCTTGACAAAGTAAAGAGCATTAAGGATTTTACGAAGGATTTTGGACTGTAAGGATTGGATACGGGAGGAATTAGATGGTTTAGTGGAGCCCCATAGCTCAACTCCGTATGTCCAGATAGGCCTTATAATAGTCATGTAGATCAGTCTTTTGTAATGGATTGGAAGTTTGGACCGTTTGTCTAGTAAATGTTGTAATAGTCAAAATCGACGAGCAATGTCCAGTCTTTTCAGTCTTGTATGAGGATTCCATGTCAGCCGTTTGTCCAGATTTAGTCCTAAGTAACGGATCTGTTCAACAGGAATAAGTGAATTTTGAGAATTGGGTTGGCATGACGTCAAGGACAAAAGGGATATGAAGGTCATTGTATATATAGTTTTCTGCTGGAAACGTGTAGGGTGCCTTGAATATGATTATAGGGATTTTGGATTGAATACGTTTGATGTTCGAAGATTCAGCTGTTCCCCAAAGCACAATTCATGTAATTTACATTTTTTTTTTATATTCAGTAGTTATCATATACCATATATTTTAATTTTTGTTTTATGTATAAGAACAAAATAATTTTGATTTTTTGAAATGAGCTACAACTTATGAAAACAAATTAATCCTTAAAAATTAAATTAAGGTCACTTCCTGTATAGTAGACAAAAGAATTCAGTCTTTTGAAATTCCTTAATTTCTAATTTTTATGTAAATCAATAATCCAATATTTTTAGGATTGATTTTTAGGTGATATATTTTATTACTTCTTACAAGGTGTATTATTTCAATAGAATCGTATTTTCTATCAGAATAAATCTTAATAACTTGCTAGCAAAGGACAATTGCGTTATTAAATTAACGTTTAGTGTTTAAAAATATTTTTTTTCTTATTTATTGGAATTTACAACATTATTTGCATAAAAATATATTTAGTAAATGTGGTGTTAGATTACAATGGAACAGAGATGTAGAGAAACTACCCTTTGGTGGCACTCTAATAACAAATTACTACATTAGAAGGTCTCGAAGCCATCTTCTTTTCCGGTGCCTTGGAGCATGGTCAAGAATAGAGAAAACTAGTGGTTTTGGGTGGTTTGGGAGTTTAGTCGGGCAAACTGAATCCAAGACATGATTTCTCACAAATTCAATAATCATGTTACTGATTTAAATCAATTTATTTTAATAATAGCATTGTCATTTGATATCTGTTGAATGTTTCAGCGTTTATTATATTCGAAAGAGTTTTTAAATTTTTGCTGAGAGTTCAATTATGAAAAAAATAATTATGGCTTTCTCCTCCATGTCCAACAATTGGGGACACCAATACGCCCAACATTCCGGCGCAAAGATGTCCCCATTACAGCTAAGGATTGTCGGAGCTGTATAACCATTGCGCCGTTATCTCTTAGTCTTCATAACCTTTAATTTTATTCTGGTCTTGATACATTTTCAGTGTTAATTATAAGTAGTAATTTAATATTAGTTTTATTCTTGAGCTTATAAAAGTGTGCGCATCACTCAACATTCACTTAGCACCTTACATAGGAACCTGACATAGGACTTTTAATAGGTTTCTGCGCTCCTGTTAAAGTTATCACATTTTTTCGAAAAAATAAGTATATATCTAAAGATCAAAGGAGGAGAAAAAACGTTTAAAAAAATATCTATTTTTTGTTGATTAAAAATATCTTATTTCAGGGCTCCTCGAAGGAAGAATAAGGAATATATTGTTAGTTTCTGCTAAGAATACAACCGTTCTCCTTTCTTTATTCATAAAGTTGTTTAATATTATGTATTTATCTATTATTTATTATTAATAACAAGGAGAACTACTCATTTTTTAAAATAAATTAAATTATCGATACATGTAAGAGTTTTTTTTTAATCCTAAATTAAGCCCTCTTAGACTATTTAATAATAGTCTAGACTATTAAAGATAAGACCTAGTTGAGAAACAAAAAATTGGTAGTTGTTTATTTGTTTAGTACCGGATAGGCCTGGTGGGCCTTAAATGGTCAATATTTGTTGGGGAAAATGAAATCCATTATTGTTTTTGTAGCTGGCTGTAGCGATCGATATTTCGTAAAGTATCGATTAAACATCTTCAGATTTAAGCTGGATGTCAACGTGACAATTTACACTAAAAAAAATCTTCTTTTATTTAGTCCATTCGGTTGTGAGTTACAGAGTGTTAAAGATGGAAGTCAACAAAGAGAAAAATCGACACATTTTAAAGTTTTCCTTTGATAAAGGGGAAAATGCAAGTCTGGCGGCTGAAATTGTAGATACTGTTTATGGTTTTGATACTGTAACAGTTAATTACGCGCAATTTTGGTTCCTCGATTCCGTTGGGGTTGATGTTAAAAAGCCACCTCATACTGGTCGGCCCGTCGTCGAAAATGTCGATAAAATCACAGAAATAATCGAAGTTTACCGGCATATTAGTAGTCATAGCATCGCCTAGGAGCTACTGATCGACCATAAAACAGTTCTAAACCATTTTCACAAACCTGGGTTCAAAATGAAGCTTTATGGTTTGGTCCGGTGACCAGACCAGGACTAACGGCCTGGAAGGTTCTCCTGGGCATTTGGTGGGACTGGAAAGGAATCATTTATTATGAGTTGGTTCCATATGGCCAAACAGAGCGTTTGGGCTAAAACGGCCAGCATTGGCGAAGAGGTGTCGTGTTTCATCGAGAAAAGGCCAGCCCACACACATCTACAGTGACTCGCCAAAACTGCGGGAGCTCGGTTGGGAAGTTCTGATGCATCCATCGGATCTGATGCAAAGTGATTATCATATATTTTTTTGCATTGCAAAGCTTTCTGGGTGATAAGAAATTGGCATCAAGTGAAGACTGTGAAAATCGGTTACTAGAGTTTTATGATAATAGGGACGAAGATTTCTATGAAGTTACCTTTAAAATGGCAACAAATTGTAGTAGAAAACAGTTCATATTTGATCCAAATCAGATAATACAAAACATGTTAGATAAACACTTGAATTTCACGTAAAAGTAATAGATTTATTTTTCCCCAACTATAAATTACTTTCTTTTTTTTTACTATTGATCATAGAGGAGAGAATAGTATCATACAAAAGACACCCCTAACACTATATACAACGTTATAAATAAAAAAAACAAGATAAAATAAATAGATAAAAATAATTCCTAATAAGAGAAGTATAGTAAGTTTAATATCAAAAATAACAACATTCGTAAACCTACATAGCAAACAATTTGTCTATAATGGGGGAGGGTGAGAAGAAGTTAAAAAAAATCGGTAGGTTAATTATGGAAAAAGTGGTCTTTTTTTTACTTTAAATTTAAATCTACAATCCTATGTTTTTTATTATCGATATATTATATAATATATTAATTTCTTCTTTCAGAGTAAGCATTAATTTAAAACACGACTTCTTTTTAATCCTCCTCAATTTTCCTTATGTTTTTCGTTATATTATTGAGTCATCTTTTATTACAATAAATATTTAAACTAATAATAATCTATTTATTACAGTTTTGTATCAATCATCTATAACTATTTAACCAGCATTTTCCCTTCATAGTGCAGTGACTCTAACCTTTAAAAGATTAGTGATATGCCATCAATAATTTTCAGTGCTTACGATAATTTATATCGTATATATGTATAAATAGTTGACCGTAAAA
>NW_027115801.1:502553-502911 GCF_000696795.3 Halyomorpha halys | reverse complement strand
AATGGACTGATGAAGCCCTACAAAGTGGGGCGAAACGTTGGAAAATAAAATAGTTGTAAACTATTTTCGTTTCACTTGTGACCGCAACCCTGACCTATATATGATAATTTATATCATTTATTACGTATCAATTATATCAGTAATTCTCATTTTTATTTCCTAAATAATATTATTTTGTTTACATATACACATTTGTACTGTCTAATAAATTGTGTTATTCTAAACATGTTTAGTTTTGTATTTATATTTTTTTCTCTGCACAAGTTATACTATTTGAAATACCGCGTGTAAGAAATAGAACATAATTCGATATTGATTAAGAAAAAATGAATTTTTGTCTTACCAGTTGTGATTGTAT
>NW_027115801.1:492771-502371 GCF_000696795.3 Halyomorpha halys | reverse complement strand
TATTTTTATTTATCTAATAACTATATATATTTAAAAATATTCATTTCATGTTAATTTTATATAGAGCTTCGAAGCCATAGTGGTTTAGGTTTTTTGACTCTCACTTAAAATTTACTATACTAATGATATTTTCAGGGGAGTAAGGCGCGTGGCTACTAACTCTAAGGACTCGAGTTGGAATTCGGCTGGACAGAAAATTGTTTTCTGTTACACTGTAGCCGTGAGCCAACTCCTGTGCTTTCTGGAGCCCTCCTGGGGTTCACTCAACCTCTTAAATTTGGCACCCTTAATTGGGAAAAATCTGGGGGTCGAGCGTGATTCTGACCAAATCACCTCTTTGCACAACCGTTGGTATAGTAACAGCACTTCTTTACAAAGTACTGAACCCCTGACCCTTCATGGGTTGTACCGGTACACATTTTAATTTTTTTAATTTAATGATATTTCAAGAAGCATATGATGCATCTAAATTTTTTTTTCACTTTATGTAATATCTTCATATTTAAAAAAAACAAAGAAACGATTACTACCAATGCTGTTTTATTTCTGTTAATTATTTCATTCGTATTCTAGGGAAGTGAGAAAACAAAACGATATAATTTATTTTTTTATCCGAAATTTTTTTTTCACGATTTTATTCATAGGCTGTTATAGATATAAACCTTTGTAACGCTTAGATACAACTTTGAAATATCGGAGCGAGGGAGAGTCCAGCCGAAACTTAATGAAATATAAATCACTAAACGGGATAAGGTTTGGGAAGAATGTCATACAATAATTGGGCCGGTAGAAGATTTACTGGCTGCCGAGAGTGCAGCGCTCAACTCCCGACTACAGAAAACCGTTATTTACCGCAACGATGTAATTCAACTTCACCTCAGCCACTCTTTCAAAAACTATTTATGGCTTTTCTCAATTTATCGTTCTCGTTTTTTTTTTCTCCTTACCATCACCGTCCATTAATCCTTATAAAGATTTTCTTTATCTTCTCGATTCCGATGTCGCGAAAAATTTATTTCTAACGAGATTATGAAATATTTATTGAGAACTATACTTTAGAAATATAAAATCCTAAAGAAAGTTTATTTAGATGTTTGTTGAATCATCGTTTTTAGGACTTCATTGAATTGAAACTGTACCACTCTACACATGAAGTGTCAGTGGTGCAGTACTTTACTAGACCAATGGTTGTGCAAGGAGGTGATTTCTTCAGAATCTAGCTCGACCGCCAGATTTTAACCTAATTAAGAGTACCACTTGAGACTGGGTGGACCCCGCAGGGTTGCCGAACCACAGGGCTGACTCATGGCTACAGTGAAACAAACAATAATTGTCTGACCAGCCGGATTCGGGTTAGTAGTCCAATTCTTTACCACTTCTTGTGACTTTATCATTTGGTCCAAATCAAATAAAATTCGAATCATATATATTTAATTATTGAATTGCTGCAAAAAATAATCCAGGTTTTCGCATTTTTCTTTTTTTAAAACCAATTATGAAAACAAAAAAATCGCTTATATAAAGAGTAATGAAAAACCAGACAAATTGAAGCATACAATCGGAAAGATTATTATTGATGTGAGGGGGCGACGGCGGGTGACGTGGGGACGAGCTCGAAAGTGAGTAAATATTTCACTATCGTGCAATATCGACTACTGGCGAAATGGATTACACGATTCCTCACGGGGCATGAAGGCAAAACTGCGTCGCCATGAAGAGACAACTAAATGTCCCATTTTTTGTATTTTGGAGACTGCTAAGCATATATGTAACTTACATTGTGGTTGCGGGTTTAAGAACCACAGCGAAGAGAATAGATTCCACTGCTGGAATTTACATCTTAATTGAGGATTTTCCTAGTTTGGTAAATGAAGGATACTTCCAGTGAGTCAAAGATTCTATTTATGGATGAAGAACGACGGTGGTCCAGTCCAATTCGTGGAGGACGGAGAAGAAGAGAATCACCTACCAGACAACCGAAAGATGATAAAAGTTCTTTGAGTTTATTATTATGTATTATGAGTTTATAATTATACTTTTTATAGTGGATAGGGGTTCAAAAGGAACCTTTACTAGCCCAACCGTGAAGAGTAGTGAAAATAAAATATATATGTATATATAGTTGACCGTAAAGATTAAATATAAGAAGAAGGACAGGGTTACAGTCAAAAAAAGAACAAATAATTTAAAACTATTATAATGTCCGACGTTTCGCCCCACTTTGCAGGGCTTCATCAGGGCTAAAAAGATACCAAAAAACAAAACTGAGAATATTATAACAATAAGGTAATTTAAGCTAGGATAAATATTACATATAAATAAAAGGAAGGAAGACATAAAATAGTATCAGTATAAAATAAACTTCAGTAATGTATGAAATAACTTGAACAGTATCAGTATAAAATAACTTGAATAATATATTAAAATAGTAATATAATAAATTAAAAATAGTAATATAAGAGGGCCGCCCATAGCTCAGTGGTTAAGACACAGTCTTACCAATTTTTGATGTATATTGGCGGTGCCGGTTCAAATCCGGGCTAGGGCGTTGACGTTTTTCATTGCGTGGCGGTCCCGCCAAATGAAGAACTTAGAGCCCCATCTAGTTAGGCAGTATAGGTCTCCAATGGGAGTCTTGGCCGAAAAAAAAATAATAAATTGTATAATATATTAAAATAGTTTCAGTATAAAATAACTTGAATAATTTTGTTACTATTATATTTTAAGTAATTGAACATAATAAACTGTACAAATATATAAACTAGAAAAATAAATTTAAAAAAAAAACTGAATCGAACATAAAACTATTACAAAATTATATTGAAGTTAAATAAAAGGGTCTTATATCACCGATGATTGAGGGGGCTCTGGTTGTGGTTGTTGTCCTGACTGGATGTTCTCCAGGAGGTAGATTGACAAAAGGACGTATGACGTATTAAAATTATATGCATATATGTAAATTCCATGAACTGCATTCATGCACCAGCCTCCTGTACTCTCTGAGAAAATATACTTGAGCCTAGATAACCATAAATAATTTCCATTAGTTTAAAAACTTTTTCATGCTTTTATTATTCCAGGAAGAAATAATAAAGGTTCTGCCAGTAGATAAGTAAGAAGACTAAGGAAGAAGGATTTTCAGGACATCCGCCCTTAGTGAGGATATAAGCTACCTCGCCAGAAATACGGGCTTAATAAAGACACTACGTCCATAGCAATGCCCTCCAATGTCTTCGTCAATCCTGTAACAATGAGTTTGTTTCCTTCTGACGATGGAATCAGTACTAAAATTATTCCATTATTATTTTAATATCACTGTTATATCTAAAAGTCCATTTTGTTTATTATTGCAGGATAGGTATCAAACACAGGCCATGTGTATTTTAATAATATTTTTTATAGTTTTAATTTTATTTAAGATTATTGATGCCGCCAATTTGGCCAGAACCAGATATCAATTCTTCCATGATAAACTTCCCAACCACCCAAACCCACTTGTTGTAACCTGTCTTTTCCTTAATAATTCTTCTAGGAATATGAAAAGAGGGTGGCCTCCAGATCATCTCCCCTAGAAATGTTATTGGAGTTCTATCAATTGCTAGATCCTCCACATGTTTGCATCATGTCATTTTATCACTAACATCAAATTTACTTGTTGTATATACTTTTATACAGTTGTAAATAACAATAAATAAATTATTTTAAAAAAATAATATTAATTATTATTATAATAAGGATTATTGATGAGATTAAAATATTTCAAAAACAATCAAAAAATATTAATTATCAATATTCTCTACATGATAATAATTTCTCTACATCCTCAAAATTATTTAAGCTTTCCTTATTTTTATATCACTCCATGGATTTCGAAACTTCTATCCTACGCACTATTCCAAACAAAATAATCATGTCTGAATCTATTTATATTCATTTAGAATCTAATCCAGTCAATTGCAAAACTGAGAGTAATTATTCTTTTATTATTCTCAAATTTCACTTCCATTACAAAAATAATAGCATGCTATACTTTCTACCTCCGATCATTGAAGTAAAACGAATTCCACTTTCTTATTATTTTCCATATGTTGCCGATTTGGCCAGAACCAGAGACTAATCCTTCCATGATAAACTTCCCAACCACTCAAATCCACTTTTCTCTCACCTCGCTTTTCCTTCATTACCTAACAATCCTCCTAGGGGTCTGAAAAGAAGATTGCCTCGAGATCTCCTCCAGAAATGATATTGGAGTTCTATCAATGGGTAGATTCTCCACTTTTTTTTTATCTTGTCACTATCTCACCTACAGCAAATGTACATGTATACATGTTTATGAATTTGTAAATAACAATTAATAAATTAATAAAACAAAATAAAAGTTCAACCATATCATTTTCAGGTCAATATTGCTTAAAATTTCTGCTTAGTGTTGATTCAATTTTTTTTTTTAATTCGTAAACTTTCTTGCCTCAGCGAAATGTCTTCCAAGGATGTCGCAATGAGTGCATTCTTTCGTTGAAAAGAGAATATAGTACAAAGGGTAATGTACACACTAAGGCGACACCTGTTATAGCCCATATTACTCTGGGTTGAAGTCGACAATCCCGCATGGATACCTATCTACAAAGGTTACATGGAACAATACTTTCTTTTAGAATTTCGTACGCGTTTTATGCAGTCAACAGTGGTATTACTTTTCTCTTATTTGTAATATTTTTTAGTAATTATATTCAATTTTTCTCAAGAGAAATTCACTTACATATCTGTGACTCATCCATCAGATCACAGTTTAACTATATACCCGACTTTAAATCAAAATTCAACATTTCAATTTTTTTTTTCTATTTATTTATTTTGTTAAAATTTACTTATATTTTGCCTTTTTATCTAGTATTATGGTTACATATATTTTCTTTCTCTCAATTTTATTTTTCTTTCCATATTTTAATTTTTAAATTATTAATAATAAATATATTCATATCTCTTTTCATTATATTTCCTCTTAAAAACACTTAGTCATTCTTGTAACGGCTTTTTTAATTCAGAGTTTGGCTGTTATTGGCGCAGTATCCATTAGGCGTTTGATTTTCAAGCTAACATGTTCGTTTTATTCTCTTTATTTTTCTTTCCCCTATCTTTATTTTACCATCCCTTCTTTTCTCCATTTTTCTTACTCCTCATTTCTTATGTTATACTTTACTTATATTTTGCCTCTTTATCAATTATTATTGTTACATATACTTTCTTCCTCTCAATTTTATTTTTCTTTCCATATTTCTATTTTTAAATTATTATTAACTAATATGTTCATACTTCTTTGCATTATATAACTTCATTTTTATTTTATCTCCTTAATTATGTTATTTTGCCTACTTTTCTTTCATTTAATTACCCATCTATACATTTTATTTTCCACTTTTCTCATCACTTTATTTTAATAATTCCATTCTGTAAAATTATTCAATTTATGTCATTCTGTTTATATTCTATTTTTTTAATTTCATATATTCATTGGTTTTTATCTTGTTCTGTTCTTAGCCCTGATAAAGGCGCACCCCCAACCATCTTCTCGTATAAGTCATCCACGGTCACCTATCTCAAATATATATAATTAATTTTAAATCAAAATTATTCCTTGTACATTTCTTCATTATTCAAGGTGATCTTACTTCTTCTTAATATATATTCCATATATAGGTAAATGAAAGTAAAATTATCATTGTCATCACAACCATGGAATAACAATAATTATCAAATTCTTTCATATTTTGTATTCATTTATAACCACTATTAAAGAGGTAAGAATTATACTAAAAAAATTGTTTAGCACAGTTCTTTCATTATGATCTAATATCTACCTAATTTATTGCAAAGTATATTTCCAGGTTTTTTTTTTCTGATATCATTTTTGAAAGTTTTTTATCTCGTTGTGTTTTTTAAAACCTGAAATTCAGATCGAATCCTCGTTAAAAATATGATACATATAAATAATTGGCTGTATTATTTCAAATAATGAAGAAGATGGTTGGGGTGTGATCAGAAGAATACAAAAATACTTATCGAAACGAGATATCAAAACAGTTAGTAATAATGTAGAAATATTGAAAAAGTCAGACTGTCTTGATAACTCTTAATTGAAACAGCTATGATAAAGCAGACTAAGTAGAGCGAAACGTCGGCTAATAAAAAGTTTGTAATTATTTTCTGTTTTCTTCTCACCGCACCCCGGACATCTTCACTTCGTATCAACCTACGATCAAATATAAACCTCACTATTCATAAATTATTAATCTTATGCTTGTAGTTATTAATTGTTTTCATATCTTTTTAAAATGGTAAAGAGATTATGTATAAAAATGGTTTGATTAACACAATTATGTAAATTGCAAAACAACGAATATTAATAGGTACTACAGAGGGACTGAGAAATATTAAAAATGATTAAGATTTGTAGAAAAAGATATCTTATTACAAATAATTATCTATTTGAAACAAGAATAGTAAGAAGTGTAGTAGTATTACAAATAGACAAATATTATTATATTTATCTATAAGAACTAGATACTATATTACAAAAATAATATAATCGCGAATAAGAATATCTTGTATTATTTTAGGAAAAAAGTAGAAAGCCTCGAGGCTTACTGTTTTGGCATTCAGGTATGCAAGTGGCCAGCCCACAACTGAATACAAATTCCATGTAGCATTGCTATTTCCGACAGTTTACCTAAATTAGAGAAAGAGGAAAAAAGTGAATTCTAATAGTGTGTTTAGTTTGATAGGTTGACAATAACAATAATTTAATAATATTATATGTATAATTATTTATCTTGCCTTTGCAGGCTCAGAACTGATGTAAAGGAAATGTTTCACAGCCTTCAGATACTAATTTCTTAAAAAAATTCATGATCCTTTAGATTACTACACATGTTAAAGTGAAAAAGTTCTATTAAATAGAGAAATATTTCCTTCTTTTAGCATTTTATATTGATAAAACATTAAACATGGTTGAAAGTCTATTATTATCGTCCAAGAGTCCAAGGGGAGAACAAAAAAGGTAGTTATTTCTCTCCAATTTTTGATTACATTAATGAAAAATATGTATAATTACTATTCAAAATTGATGAGATTCCCATGTATAGGTAGGTGGAATAAAAAAAGATGTTTCACCACTTTAAGAAAATTAATTTTCCTTTCGAAGCTATAAAATAATAAAAACATTGTGGAAGATTATTGATTGACCGTGTGTATAGATGAATGGAATATGGTCCGGGTGCGGTTTTGTTTTTGACTTTGTTTTTGACTGCCGTCAAAACAGCCCTGACGAAGCCCTGCAACGTGAGGCGAAACGTTGGCTCAATAAAATAGTATAATTATCTCCTATTTGAGTTTTTTTTTTTTTTTTTATCGCACCCGGACCATATTCCATTCATCAAATAAAAACATTGTTTCGGTGTTCCATTAAACGTATATTATGGCTAATTAAACGAATATTCCTCCTAATCTGATAAAATGACTAAGGACATTTTCAAAGTAATGTACTCATAATGTGTATCCTTTAAGGAATAACGGCTTCATAATAAATTCTTAGAAGTTAATAAAAACCCAAGTACCGATAACATAAAAATGAAATAACCAGAAAATCCTGCAAAGATTGTCATATAACATATTAGATTGGTTTTAAGTTTATGAAAATATGATCTCATAAAAGGGAACAAGACGACATATGAAATTGTGCTACTCCACAGCTCCTGCCTCCCCCCCCCCTCCCCACAGCCTCAGTCCTTGCCGAGGCAATAGCTAATAAAGTTGAGCTACTCATTCAAACGAAACCCTCTCGGGTGTGTACGGTAGTACAAAGCCTCAAAGGAAAGAGTCCTCTTTAATAAAAGAGATAAGGTTGATTCAATAATGCCCAAAGATCTGTCACCTCATAAAATAATATGAGGAATCATTATATCACGTTTTTATTCCGTGTAGTATTGTAATAAAATGTTAATTATGAGAAAACATAAATCCAGAGAAGATGATGGAGAAGTTGACCGTATAAAGTAGATTGTAGGAATATAGTCCGGGTAGCGGTCAATAAAGCTATCAAAATAGTAAAAAAAAACTATTTAATGTTAAATAACGTTTCGCTCCACTTCGTCAGGGCTAAATGAAAACAAGATACAAACGAAAATACCCTGAATTAGTTTCCTATTCATTAATATTTAAATTTTCGGAACTTAATTAGTTTTTTCTTTGTATTAAAAAAAAAATTGTATGATTTTTATTTACTTTCTTTATATATTTATTCTTGTTTTCTTATCACATCTTACATTGTTTTCCCAGCCCTGACGAAGCTCTATAAATTAGGTCGAAACGTAGGTTAACATTAGTTTGTTTAAATAAATGCATATCCTTATACGTTATTTCTCAATTTTTTAGGGATTGGAAGCTATTTTTTCTAGGGGTATTCATGACGTATAGTTTAACATGTTAAAGTAGTAACACGGAGAAACTCATGTTAAATGGAGAAATATTTCTTTCTTCTTTTACCATGTTAAAACGATATAACCTATAACATAGTTCAGAGTCTGTTACTAGGTCTGTTAAATGAAGAATGACGTCACGTAACAGACCAGCTGAACTCGTGATCATTTTGTTTGTTGAAGTAACAAGAAATGTAGTATACACATTACTTGCTCGTGCTTTGATTGTGTCAGTATTGTTTTGGATGTTTTATAACTAATAAAGCAATGGATGACAATAATAATAATAATGTGATGACAGTAGTCAATTGCTAAACCGTCGACCATCAAACGTATCCAATCCTTTCAATCCAAAATCCTTAGAACCATAGCTTAGTGCACCCTACTACGTTTCCAACAGAACACTACACCATGACGTACATATCCCTTTTGTCCTTGATCTCATAACAACCAAATTCTCAAAATTCCATATAAACCTTTCCAACCATCCTAATCCTTTGGTTGGTATTGGCCTGGCCGAAAAAATTTTTGTTGGATAGTTTAAACATCAACTAGTAAAAACTCACTTTTTCTCAATGCCGAAATAGCGATTAGGTCTATGGCATACAGATATAGTTGGACGAGAGAAAGAATTACGGTTAATTCGTTTATAGGTATTTGAGTGTAAGAAACTGCACCCATCAACGTGATTAGACATTTCATACGAGGAGAAGGGGTTGCGGATTGTTGGGGGGTACGGTCAAAATAAAACACAAATAAGTTGAAGTAACTTATTTAATCGTGCCAACGTTTCGGCCAGAATTTCTAGTCTTCATTAGGGCTAAGAACAGAATAATATAACAACCAATGAATACAGAAAATATAAACAGAATGACATAAAATAAATAATTGTATGGAATGGAATTATACATTTCATTTTGCAGAGGTTCTTCACACTCCCTACCACTGTGCGGCGGATCAACCCTCATTTTTTTTTTATTTAAATTTTATACCATTATATTATCTCTATTTTTGTACCTTTTTATTGTAGCCTTTATGAAGACCTAAAACATATTTTTTTATTTCTTTTTGACTCATATCCCCCACCATTTCTCTCCTTCATATTGACTTACGGTCAATCATCTAA
>NW_027115801.1:474166-485676 GCF_000696795.3 Halyomorpha halys | reverse complement strand
ATAAATCTTCATAAAACGCTAAAAACAAAACTTACCACCTTATATCATCAAGTCGAAATCCACATCCCCTGGAGGATTGCTTGCCGTGGAATAACCAATCAAAGATTGCCTTAATTGCCGAAATATTTCTAAAAGAAACTCAGAATAGGTGAATTATTAATGTTACGGAATATTCGAAATCTTTAATTAATTCAAAGCCTCAGTTGACTTAACCTTTGGTGGTAAACAATAAAATAGTAAAATGGATGTAAAAAAAAGGAGTAGTTATAAACAAAAGGATCAAAAGTTTTTTTTTCAAATATATTATATATTTATGACCTAATGAGATTTTTCTTTATTTTACTAGTATATAAAATTATTTCAATGTATTTAAATTATTTTAATCGGAGATGTGCAAACTACATAGTGTTATATATCGTGTTGAAGGAGAAACACTCGGTATAATGGTAGCATGGGACTGACAGCTCTGAAACTTTAAACATATCTCCCACATACACCTCAATAATTAGAAGCATACAGCTGTAGAGAGAGAGGGAGTGAGGGAAAGAGGGTGAGGGAGGGGAGCTGGTAGTGGTTTACTCCTGTCTCATATGGGAATTTGGCAGAGTCCAAATTCTCAATTATTTAAATTTCAGTTAGAGTATAAATGATGATATTAATTTATAATTTGTAGGTTTTTTTTTTTATTTATTTATTTTAATAAAAATTTCAAGTTAGAGATTATATTTCAATAAACAGATAAATTAGACTTCGAAAATTTATTTATTTTTCTATAACCTTCTTAAAGCATTTTCTTAAAAGAATAATATACACTGCCAGTCACAACAAAAATTTTGTTGTATTTGTCAAAAAATCAAATTGTCAAAAGCACCAGAATTTGATTTCTAGAAAATCTATGAAAGATCAAACTGTACCTATAACCAATTCAATTTATATTTTCTTATCGTTAGTTTTAGTTGCACTCCCTTATTCTGTTATCTATATTTTTATTTAATAAAATTAAAGATAGATAATTTCATTATTAGAAAAATTGATTAGCTGCAAAATGATAGAAAATAAGTGAATTTTTTAGTGTAAAATAACAATCAGATTAAATAATAATGACTTAAGGATAAACTTACTCCCATAAGAGTAACGTAATAAAAAATATTTACAATTTTAAAAATTGGAGAAGATGGTCGAGGAGTTCGGTCAGCAAAAAGAACATAAATAACCAACATTTTTTATAACATTGTTTTTACATACTCTTCCTTAAAATATCCGTTTTTTGAGATATCTGTTTTTACATACCCATTATATATTGATACATTTTATTACCTTTTGGGCTCTCATAATTTTACTCTCACTTTAAATATTTTATCTCTACGATCTTTTGACAGATTTCTGTTTGTCTCCTTTTGCCGACCTGCACTCTTGCGGCATTTCCTGCAATTTAAAACGTTTAGCCAGAATTATCTTCCTATAATTGTAACTTCTTTCTTTTGTATCTTGTATGCCTTAATGTCTCCATTTCCTATTCTCCATATATTTCTTCTTATTCCTTGTTCTTTCCATGTTTCTAAATTTGTTAGTTCAGTATTTATTAATTTTTTCTCTGAATGACGGTTGCTATTTTTTTTTGTTTTTATAACCCTGATGAAGACCTGAAAATCAGGTCGACACAAATAAATAATTATTTTGTTTTTTGCGTTTTTTCTGCTGACCACACCCCCGGGGTATGAGAATATACCAGCAAGCAGCATAGTACATCTGAGTGTCACCCTTGACAGACACCTGACACTAGCTCGCCTCTTCAATAAGAAGATCAAGCAGGTTAGTAACAAGTCTTACAGGCTTAATCACCTGCTAACTTCCCCTAATCTCCGCCTCAAATTAATGATTTAGAGTGTACTCAGGTCAGCCCTACTCTATGGAGCACCTATGCTGACCAACGTAGCACCTTTAACGGCCAAAAGGTTCCAACAGTTTCAGAGTGGTATACTCTGACGTATCTTGAGATAAACTTCACTTCAAAGAACAAAGACATAAATGCAACACTTGAACTGAATTTACATCAACGAGGCATTTCAAATTTTTGACAGCCTGCAATACTGTACGAACCCATTATTGAGGACACTGACACACAGACAGACTCAAACTCGACTGAAGACTACTAACTTACTGTATGCACACCATCATCAGACAGCAGACTCAATCAATTTTTAAAATCCCTTAGCACATTTCACTCTTAAAAAGATTTCACCCATCATTAGTGTTACCTACCCCCATACTTCAAACCCTATGGATCCATAGGGCTTAGAAAAAACAAAGAAGGAGGGATTTGTTTCGCGCCGATCGAGTTAAAATTTCTAGAAAAAGAAAAATTTTAAGAAAATTTCATTTTTTCTAATAGAAATAAGTGAGTTCAAACAATATAAATACTATAAGGCAGTTATATGGACCTATATATTTAGGGATTTTTTGTTTAAATTTTAATATATTTTCAGAATTAATGGGCTAAAGAAAATATTTTATTACGCTCGAAGGAACAATCACTAACAATAAATCGCTCCTGATTATGACAGCATATTAATTAGCTGTCAAAAGCCGATTGTGGAAAAATTTTACCGTAGGCCACGGAACCATGTTTGCAGTTAAAAGCTACAGGCATAAATGCTATTCAGCATTAAATATCAATTAATGTCTATATGCTTAATTAAATTTGATCAAACACATTAGGTAAAATGCAGTAAGGTAATGAATGATACTTAAAATTATTTTCGAATGCTGATAAAGCATTATTTAACAGCATACGGCCAGAAACAAATGTTTTCATGGTTGCTGTGATAATAATCAGTTTTTCTAATTCAATACACAATATATAGTAATATATAAAATAAAAATAAATCTGTACTGCTTCAAACCATTGATGTTTCAAGAGTCAGTACATTTTAAGAATGAACTTTTTCTTGAACGGTGGGTGTACAAGGAGATGATTTGTTCACAATCACGCTCGACAACAAGACCCCAGAAGGGTACCAACTTTATGCAGCTGGGCAGACCCCGAAGGGCTCTCGAATTAGAACCCAGGTCCATGGAGTAGTTCCATAGTTCCTTCCTTACGATTGAGCCACTCCGATCCCAAATAGTAATATAAGAAAGTATTTGAGATCTTTGTGGTCGAGATTATTAAGGCGTCACCTTAGCAGCCTGGAATCAGAAGTGTTGCCTGAAAGTTCTAATCCAGCCTGACTTTATAATTTATTTCGTAGAGACACCACAGAAGATACACGACCTTAGTTGTGTAGAAATACTGCAATCATTGGGTAATTTAACATTTATTTATTCTTCATTTAAGTGTTTCGACCACTAGGGCCATTTACACTGAATTCACAACTAGTGTGAAAAAGTGAAAAAGTGAAAAAGTTAACAATTACAATTACAATTTACACTTTACAAAGTAGCAATAAGAATTGACTATATTACTATATTAAATTATGAATCAACTTATCCATGCTGGACAGTTAGAATATATGTGATCATAAATATTAACGATTTTTAGAAAGTAAAAAAGTTTTTTGTTTATGGGGTCTTCTCTCTGAAGAGAATCGGTGTCATTCGTGAGCAGTACATTCAGTTGGAATGTGCCTAACGGTGATCGTTTCCGTTTTTTTTCTTTTAGAGTAAATTTAGACCGTATTAAAACTTATGGAGTTGAGCTTTGAGATTCCACATATCAAATTCCTATCCTTTCAACCTAAAATCCTTGCTCCCTACTTGTCACAAATAAAATCATCTATATATTGCCACAGCTAGATAGCAATCCTTCCATGATGAACTCCTTGACAACCTAAAACAACTCGTCTTTAACCTTGCTTTTGCTTCAGACAATCCTCCGAGGCGTCTGAAAAGAAGAGTCGAGACCTTGTACTCTAGAAATGATATTGAAGTTCTACCAATGTGTAAATATTCTACCAGACAGCAGCATGTCATTTTAAAATAACTAACATCACATTAAATAGTTTTTATTTATGTAATATAGCTTTGAATTTCAATAATTATAATACAACCACTTGTATCACTTTTTACAATCACTTGCCTAAATATAAAATAAATAGTAAGATGCATTACTATCGTGAAAATTTTGAATTTAAGTTTTCGACTGAAATAAGCATTTTGATGTCCCTGATTGCAAATAAACAAGTATCTCAAAAATGTGTGTTCATTTAAAAAACAAAACAAAAAAAACTGAAATTACAAATGCAACTATATAGAATCAGTAGCTACAATAATTTTATTTAATCTGGAAATAACAATGCACAATCGAAAGATCTTTAATATCAGATAGGCCTCATCTTCATTGAAGTACTTTGCCAAGGCTTAAATAACCAATGTTTAAAAATCTTTTTCCAAAGTACCTGCCTATAACTTTTCTTATTTGAAATGAATAACCAGTTTTCATCTTTGGCAGTAATAAGCAATGGTAAATACGAAATTTTAAATAATTCAATGAATAACTAAAGGAGAAAGGCGGGTTGGAATCTGAATATACTGAGACCGCCCGACCTCTCCCGATTGCATGATACGATTTCGCTAGGTTTTTTTAAATACTTGTATGATAGGTAGAAAAAAGTTTATATTTTTCAATCCCACTTCAAGTATAGTATGTCTAAAATGAGTTTGCTTGTAGGAGAAGGGTGCTCGTATATCCCCCGATATAGCTCCTTCTCCCCTCCTCATCATAACAAACCCTTCCTCCCTGGGATAAGGGGATTGTTCCAAGAAGCAGGAACAACTGGAACTTGGTAACACCAAAGTGTAACCAAGTTCCAAACCAATATACAGGGCATAATTGAGCGTTTTCCAGTTCGGAATCGGGTAGGTACTTTCTCCTCCTATTCTCGGACTCTCTAAGTTACAAATATGAAAGGTTACTCATTTCTTTAGACAACATTTATATTTGACTGGGACTGTTTCTTATTAATTCTTGCTTTACTTTGTGGGTAAATATATTGACAACTCCGATCGGAGTTGCCATTTTAGAACTTATTATCTTCCAAAAAGTCATCTTTAGATTTGATAATCATTACATTAAGAAAAAACTACCTCTTTTAAAGTTTAAATTTATTTTGGAACAGTTATCATAAGAATTTTCTTAATTTTAATGTTTGAAAATGCAGTATATTTGGTCCTAAAATGGATCAAATTATGATAAATGCAGTAATTTATGGCTGCTGTAGTTTCCGGACTTGGTATACTTATAATATTGAGATGTTAAAGAAAAATAGTTTTGATAAAACTTATAGGAGGAATATCCATTTGTAAAGTTGCAGAAGTACATCTTAGAAAGAAAGTCCAGTCGACTGGATAGAACTGTTCCAACAAACACTTCTGACTGTCCAGAGCATGCGTAGTACAGAATTTGGGATGGGGGAACACGTACTATACATGTACATCTCCGGACAGTCAGATGTGGTTGTTAAAACTGTTTTAATGGAAAGAAGATAAAAGATACCCTATACCCAAAGGCAAACTTTAACTTTCAAAACCTTATAAAAACATTAATTTTATATTCAGAGCTCTATATCTTAAAAAACTACCAACAACACTAGAAAATCTATGAGAAAATTATTTAAAGAAGAGTAAATTTGCTGAAATATTTGCCCTAAAAGAGCTATTTACATCCAATAGTTCTCGAAATATAGCTTTTTAAAAAGCAAAATTCCTTAAAAATCTTCTGAAAGATTAGTAGTTAGCTAATTTATTTTGAGAAATAAATATCTTGAATGTTTAATGGACTATAAATAAGTTTATGACCGTTACCTTCGTAAAAATAATAGTTTTCATGATATTTGCTAAAATATCATGAAATAAGTTTATCTTTGTAGGAGTAGATATGAATTTTCATATCTCATATGAAAATTCATATGAGATATGAATTTTTCAAAATAAATTCACTAACTACTAATCTTTCAGTACGTCCCATACATTTTTATGAAATGTTGCTTTTTAAAAAGCTACATCTTGAAAACTATTTAACGTAAATAACTCTATTAGGGCTCATATTTTAGCAATATTGCTCTTCTTTAAATTATATTCTCTTAGATTTTCTATTGTTGTTGGTAGTTTTTAAGATATACAGCTCCGAATGAAAAATTACTTTTTTCATCACTTTGAAACAACCGCATTGAAACATTTTTATTCCCCCTTCCTATACTTGGCAGACTCATCAATTTTTACTATTAATTATACATAGCTTTCATTAAATTAATTGAGGTGAGATAACTGCCTTTTTTCTCCTCTTGGGCTCTTGTACTATAACAATAACTTTTACAAAGCGAGTAAAACTCATATTATTTTTATTAAACATGGCAATGTTTCCTTTATGTATACGTATGTAAAAGTTGTGATTTTTTATCTTCTTCTATGGCATATTTTTTTTTTATCTTAATCTAGTAAAAAACTATTTTCACCCTACCCTACTTACCTTATCCAGTACAAACTACAGAGGATACGATAGGGGCATACGGTTAGGGACTGATAATACGGACAGGGGAGTGAAGAAGCGAGGTCCGCCGGCCGCTGTTTGTTCCGGCTATTTGGGTCGTCAGTCAATAACCTACCCTCGGCTATAACTCACCTCAACCCTTGGCCAAATTAGATATTGCGGGAGCCTCATACTCACCACAGGGTCTACACTTGATGAGAAAATATTCCAAGATATAAATAACACCCTGAGGATAAATGAGAAGAAAATCTAAAACAACATTTTATTTAATATTTATAAACCAGTATTGGATACATAAAAATGAACCGTTTGAAGTGTTCAATGTTTACTTATTTATACGGGTTAAATAATTTAATAATAATAATAGAGGCTTAGCGAAACCAAAGGTTCGATGCCGACACCACCGTGAATGAAGACCCTCCACACCCAAATCTACTAAAATAGTCTTAACGTGATCCTCCCACACACGTTTCAGTCCATCCTTCGGACGTTTATCTGTTGGTTCAGTATTTATTACAATTTTAGGAATCCGTTAGTTACTTACAACCTTACACGTCGTGTTGTTCGCTCAATACAGAGTTGTGAGCCTTCGTAATATTTTACTTAATATCTGTATGTACTTTATTTTCAAAAGCCTTAAGGCGCTGTATATCCCAATGGGTAAGGTGAGGAATTCAGAGGGTGCATGGTATTACACATTTTATACAAATATAGCTGTAATCTTCATTTGTTACTTATATAAGACCTTCGATAGTGTTTTTTTTAAACTTTACAATTTATTACAATATTATCTGCTAAGAATTAGTTTAATAATTACTCGTAGAATCAAAGTTTATTATTATTATTTATTTTGACGTGACAACGTCTTATAAATCATTTTGCGGGATGCCATGTTAGAAAAAGTGCCCCGTAACGAAAAACAGCTTTCATAATTTCCATGTATTTCTTAACAATGTCGTATAAAATCACATGTTATTTTATTCGTTCAAGCAAAAATTGTTTATTTTTTTTTAATAAAAAAAATTTACAGGTACTTTATATTAAGATTTTGTTTGAGAATTTAGGATTTAAACTGTAATAGTCAATTCCAATGAGTATAAAACTAATCTGAAAATAAGGAATATTAAATTTCTCATTGCGAGCACGGGTATCTCCAGGGTAAGGCGCGTGGCTACTAACTCACCCGAGTTCGAATCCTGCTGGGCAGAAAATTATTTTCTGTTACACTGTAGCCGTGAGTCAATTCCTGTGGGTTCTTGGAGCCCTCCTAGGCTTCCTCTAGCCTCTTAAATATGGTAAACATCTGGCGGTCAAGCGTGATTCTGACCAAATCACCTCCTTGCCAACCGTTGGTCTAGTAACAGGACTTTCTTACAAAGTAAATAATCCCTGACCCTTCATGGACTGTAGCGGTAATTTTAATAATTTTTTTAAACGTAATAAATACAAATATTAAAAAAAAAAGTTGAGATATATTTAATATTAAAGACCATTCTATTGTTTATTTATATGCCGTGATTAATTAAAACTCTTTGGCTGTAGGAAGATAGTCCGGACGGACCTTTATTGACCACTAAAGGTACCAACATAGTAAGAGAAAACTATTGTAAACCAACGTTTCGCCGCACTTTGCAGGACTTCATCAGGGCTAAATGAAAAAAAAAACATTATAGATTTGACAGAACATTGAAATAAAAAACAATTGTGATGTTTATAAAGTAGAGAAAAAAAAAGAAATAATAATAATAATATAAGAAATCCAGGAAGTGCATTCCTAACTGCATTTCTGTTTCTTAACCTCATCAGTTGTCATCTTTGTTCCAATCTGACAGGTACTTCTCCCGATGTCTATTATTTATTTTTATTATGAGGTGTAGATAGTTGACCGTAGATTAATGCTTGGAGTTAGGGTATATATATATTTCTAGTATAGGTATATAAGTTAATACTCACAATGCAATACAGATATAAGCCACTCAATATTTTTCATTGTTTTTCATAATGTTCAATTTGTAGATTCTTGTATTTATTTATTTAATTTTTCAATTTTTTAGATACTACTTGCATATCTTATATTATACATATCTTCTTACCTACATGATATTATATTTCATCTGTCACTCTTTTCAATTTACTACCATACAATTCCACAAATATCAATCAATTAAAATTGTGTACTATTCAATTATCAGTTATCAGTTTTTATCATTTATGATTTTTTTTATTTATTTATTTATTTATTGATATTTACAACTGTATAAAAAAATAAAACAAGTAAATTTGATCGTAATGACATAATGATATGATACAGGATGTAGAGAAACTACCCAGTAGTAGAACTCTAAAAACAGTTTACAATATAAGGTCACGAGGCCATCCATTTATGATTTAATTCGATATTTTGTATAATTCTTAATTTGTTTGTATACTATTCCTTTTCAATTGAATCTTACTCTAAATGTTGTTGTTATCTCTTTTGTTCTATAGCCCTGATGAAGACCTGAAACTCAGGTGGAAACGTCGGCATAAAATAAATAAATATGGTTTTGTTTATTTATGTTGTTCTTTGCAGACCGCACCCCCCCGACAAGCTTCTCCAAGCATTTATTTTTATTAATTTTCTTAATATCTACCTTTTACATCATACAATTTATTAGTATAGATCTGTATTTAAAACTTTATTACACCTAGTTATATTTATATGTAACTAGTTTCTGTACTTTATATGTATACTTCCTTATATCATTATTTCTTTTTTTTTAAAGACTTCGATTTTTTTTTATTGAAGACTTTCAAATTATAAACATAATTTTTTTAAATGTTATTCATTTCAATGTTCTCTCAGTTCTATAATGTCCATATCTTGTTGTTTCATTTAGCTCTGACGAAGCCCTCCAAAGTAGGTCGAAACGTTGGTTAACAATAAAAAGTATTCCTTTAATATTTTGATAGCTTTATTGACCGCTACTTGGATTATCGTCCTACAATCGACTTCATAAGATCAACTATCTTCTTTCAATAGAATCATTATTTTTGAGAAAAAAAATTGACTATAAAGTTGCACTTCCAGTCGGTCAATTTTCCCGAATAGGTTGTCTTGGTATTTTCCCGCATTAAATATGTGATTTCAGTTTCGTACGACTTTCCGCTTTTGAGTGCGGCTGTTTATACACACACTAATGAAAATAATAGGACAGAAACGTGATAGCCAGGATCGTTGCTACAACTCCTAATATATTACAATCAATCCAATAATAATAATTATATTAGAGCTGTTATTTGATAACGGCTCCCAAGTTGGCAGTTGATAAACTAGTTTGAAGGCTTGTCAGAAGGATAATGCCGTGAGACACAATAGAAGCAGGATCCCGAAGACTGGATCGATGGAGAGTTTGCAAGTCCAAGGATGGGGATGCCAAAACAACTTCTGCTGCAAAACATAACTCGAGTATCGCTATTTCAGGATATATTATAAAGTAGTGTAGCGCCTAAGGGAATCTTATCAAAGTATGATATGCATATTGAATATGAGCTACACACTGATGACTAAAAGTGATATTTCCTATCTGGAAAAAGAAGGACAAATATCTGTTTTAAAGCGCAATAATTAAGTTTTTACAACTTTAACGAAAAATAATAAATATAAGATAGTTAGTAGGCCGACTTTAGTTGATTGTAGGAAGATGTTTAAAATTGGTTTTCAAAAAAGTACAAAAAATAACTGAAAAAATATTTATTAACGACTAACTTTTCACCCTACTTGGCAGAAATTTAATTAGCTGGAATTATTTTATTATACGATTATATATTTTCTTTCCAAAAAAAAACCATTACAACACCCACAATGGCAACTCTTTCTATCAAATATTTTCTCTGTTTGCCTGAATAACAGGAGTAGGTGCCTCCATTGCTGCTGAAAATGAAGAAGAAAAAGAGATCTGAGAACTTTTAGAAATCGCAGATAATAATCACAAAGATAAAATTTAATTTCGACCACCCACATGAAGAACTCAAAGTATTCCAATCAAAATATAAACATCATCAGTTTCATTATTTACAATACAATAATCAATATTCCAGCTTTATAGAACTCTGATGATAAATAAGTAAACAACAAGATACTGAAACTATACCATTCAACGCAACAACACCCTATAACATTAAGTCTATTAATTAAAAATATTATAAAAAAAAATGTAATTGTATGAAGTATGCCTTCAACCGCATTGTAAGACACACTTCACTTTTGGTTGGCTGGTTGGGATTGAGTGGAGTGTATAATTGAAAAATGAAACATGATTAATTGTAATAAAATTCTATTGTTTTATGTTACAAGAGGTGTAGGGGGTGACCGAAACAAAACATTATGATTAGATTGTTAGTAGAATTTTGTATGACTGGGCTATGGAAATTGTAGATCTAACATTCAGTTGGTTGATGGTGATGTGGATGTTAACTATTGCTATGTGGACTTACTTCCCTCTTCTTTCTTCCCCCCGCATCTCCAAGCCTCTCCTCCCTCTCCTGCTGGGAACCACTGAAGTAAATCTACTCACTTATGTAGATATTAATGATCAGTGAACAAAAATAAAGGATGGACGCTTCTCTGGTTGAAGACAAGATGGTTATCTCTCACTCATCTGGGTTGCTTCTCTTGCCACCAAGAGCGCTGGAGGAGGCAAGCTTTTGATGCTGGCCACATGGGCGCTACTGGTCCTATACTTCCATGTATGCCTTTCTGATTCAACCTTTCCGTTGACGTAGGTTACCGGGACAGTAATAAATCAAATATTGCATAAGAAAATTACCATTAAAGATAAGTCTACTCTCCATCATTCCAGAGTCAGATTACCAAATGTATTATTTCTATTTTAACATCCTATATTATATATTAAGGAGGAGGCAGCGGTAGCAGCGTAGCATCGCCCCAGTATACTAACCTGACTCGGACTGATATTGGACCATAAACTAACATGGTCAAATCACATAAAGCACTTGCGAGAAGAATGCTTTAAGAGGCTCA
>NW_027115801.1:466614-472961 GCF_000696795.3 Halyomorpha halys | reverse complement strand
GAATCCATAGACAAAATAATAAAATATCTCAAAGAAACACAGCTTTATACTAAAATATAATCCACCAATACCGACCAGTGTAAATAGGAAATAGTCTACATTCAACTCAAGTCAAGAAGATAGATGAAGTAAAAAGGGTGTAATAACCTAGATGTTGATCGCCCTGAATAAAAATCTAATCTAATCTAATCTACTAACCTATAGGTTGTCAGATCGAATCCCCGGTCCCACCTGGGCTTTTTTCAAGCACAAAACAATGCAAAACTCACTGACAACCTCCCCCGGGCATTTGTGAGGCCCGTTAGCCAATGGGTGGCACTCACAAAAATAGGCGTGGGAGTGACGGACCCATCCTGCGAAAAAAAAAACACGTCAAGAAACGCGCGATGTATTAGAAAATACATCGTACGAGGACTTAGGCCTCCATGGTCTGTTGCCCATTAAATAATAATCTCTTAAGGAGCGGGTTGACTCAGTGGTAAGCCCATCCACTACTAACTTCAAGGGCCCGGTTTCGAATCTGCCCGTTGCAGATAATTATTTATTCTATTACTCCAGCCGTGAGCCAATCTTGTGGGTTCACCCAACCTCATAAAGTTGGTACCCTTAATAAGGGCCATAATTAAAGTGTGTGCGGTGACCGTAATAGGGTGATAACATATGCGAATTTAAAGGTTGCGAGTTCGAGTCTCTGGCCGTTCGAGTCTGGAATTTTTCAAGCATATAATTATACAATCACTTACAGCCTCCCCATGGGCATTTGTGAAGCACGTTAACCAATGGGTGGCACTCACAAAAATTGGTGTGGGAGTGACGAACCTACCATTTTTGAAAACCACGTAATGAAACGCGCGATAAATAAGTACTTAGCACGAGGCCTTGGACCTCCACGGCCTGTCGCGCCAATAATAATAATAATAATAATAAATAATGGGGGCGAGCATGTTCATTATTTCCTTTTCCTCTATTTTTTTTCACTTGTCACTTAATGACCATGGAAATACTCCATTGAAAAATCGTTAGTATTAAGTTTTCGATCCTAATATATTTAATTAAAGGCCTAGTTTGTAAATAAAAATAATAGTATCTAAGAAAACCAACACAAATGCTCTAAACTTGATCAAAATATGAAGTTGTGATATCAGAAAACATAATATACAAAAATACTTCTTTCGTCTATTTATTAATTTTTTAATGGTAATCAAAACCATATTTCACAACATCTTTCATTCTTCTTTGCACGCTCAAAACAAGACATCGAAATGTATTCTAGAATTGCTACCTATAAATTCATAATTCGTGATTTTTTCATACACTCACAACTTATTCCTTATAGCGTATAATTGTTAGCAATATATTGTTATGTTATTTTCTTAAATATCATATTTTTAGAGAATATTCTATAAATCCTGGCAGATATCCTGTTTCCACATGATATGGATAAAAATAATTTTAAATTCTTCATTCATTTTTAAATTAATAACTTTAACGATTTGCGCTATCGTAGTAATTATGTCTGCGGGTCACTGTGGAGGATCTGAGAGAGGGAATTCAGGAGAGTGAATTTGTAGATCAAATGGAATCAGATGGAAGCGACAAGAAGAGGACAAAAGTTTTCTTTTCTGTTTATTATATATGTAAAAATATGTAATTTATATATATTGATTAGTATGCTGTGAAATATAACAACCAGATGTATTTGGCCAGCATGGATGAATAAAGCATTTCTCTCTATATGTGATAATGCCTATTGTTAAAACAGATACCGTTTCCATGTATATTTAAGACAAATTATAAATATAATAATATAATAAAGATGAAGAATAAATTTCAAAATTATAAATATATTAAGTGCATTAAAACAAAAATAATTAAATAAATCTGTACCGAAGCCCACAGTTCAGGCACCCACGAAGGGTGATGTAATTTGTAAGGATGCACTGTTACTAGAACAGCGGTTTAGCAAGGATGTGATTTGGTCAAAATCACACTCTACCGCCAGATTTTTACCCAATTAAGGTTATCTATTTTATGAGGCTGTGTGGAATTAGGCACCTGATCCCACAGGACTTACTCAACGGCTACTGTTAAACAGATAATAATTATCTGCCGCAGTGGATCTGAAACCAGGTCCTTGGAATTAGTCGATTGCCTTATTAATGAGCTACCCATTTCCAAATAAAGCCTCGCATATCAGAATATAATTATATGTTAATTGTTTTCTGTAAATATGATATTATGTACTGTTACATATATATTTATTAACTTTTGGCTTCTGTTTGTAATATTTTACAATAAAATGAGTTTATCTCACAAATTTTCAGTAATAATATATGATAAGTATAATTAAAATTTGGATTTCGTACACTGAATGATAATCAACTGAAGCTAAAGGCAGAATCTAAGGAAGAAGGAATGTCTTTCGAAGATAATTTCAGAAGAGAATTCATTTCTTGTTAAAATATTTACCCTGAGCTAAGAGAGCCGAGAATATAGCTCGAGCAGACGGCGGTAGGAGCTGTTAGAGAACATCATTTCGAAATATGTTTAGACACAATTAGGGTGCGGCTTCTACCAGCTCTTAGCCATGGAATAAAAGTTAATGGATTCCGGTTTACCACGAATTTATTAGCCAGAACATAATGAGGTAAAAGCAAGGAGTACTCAATCCTAATTGCCCTTTAGCTGGGATAGTGGCTGGTACCTTGAGTACCTCATTCACGGCTAATTAACAAGTAGCAGTTATCTAACTCATTGGGAGGAGATCTTCTTCTTAAAGGCTTTTAAAAGCTAAAAAATATCCTTTTCAAGATTTTATTACACTTTATTTCAGTTGCTAAGTAACGGTGGAAATGGACTAACACTGTTCGCGGCTTGTTATTTTTAAATACAACATTTTATGGACCGATTTAAATTAATTTAAAACTTCGTAACAATACGGTAGTAATGAATACTGCTGAGACTTTGGTTGTTGTTGTTGATTGTTGTTTAAAGGCGTAAAACCCTCTGGTCATCAACACATATGGCATGATAAAAGTTAAAAAAAAAAAATAAAATCAAATAAATAAATTTAAAACAAAATAAAAACCGACGACGAGTTATTATAATTTATAAAGAAGGCGATGTGCTTTTAAAACTTCAAACACTGATGTAATTTTAGCTTCCTCATCTGTGAGAGCTTCTGATAAATTTGGGATCAGTCCTATTCTGTTTATTGTTGGCAAATAGTGAGTACATTCTTCAAAAATATGTCTAATCGGAAGAATGGACTGACAATATTTGCGCGTTGGAGGTGGCAGTTTTCTGATCAGATGAGAATGCGTGAGGAGAGTATTGACCTATTCTCAAGCTGGTTAGAGCAACTTCCTCCCTGCGGCTGTTGCGGTAGGATATTGACCATCGTTTTATTCCTTTTAATTTACTCGGAGAACTTTCACCCCACTTGGCCTACCAACATTCTAATATTTGTAATTTAAGGGGTGTACTGAGTTCTGAAGGGTAAGAACGGCGGTGCCTCGGCCAGGGAGCGTGAGTTAAGACATTGGTAATATTGTACATAAGATATTCATAGAAGTAATACAGATGTTATTAAATATTAATAATATAAATGTAAAATATAATTTATTAATAGTAAATTACAATTATAGTGATCTAATATTGCAAACAAAAAATATTTTGTGCTATTCTATTTCGATCTTTCTGTTAATACTTATAAAATTACAATAAACCCTTATAATCATAAGTTATAAAATATTTTTATTCAAAATCTGAATCGCTCGTGTATTCTTCAGAATGTAAATTATTATAAAAGTCAATGCCAATTTAAATTTTAATTATAATATGGGTGCGCGGTGGCACAGTGCATGGAATTTGTAAATTTGTGGCTGGGCAGAAAATTATTTTGTGAGTAGAACCTGTGGCTCCTCACGAAACCTCCCACTAGCATTGGACTTCCTTACAAAGTACTCCACCCTTAACCCTTCATGGATTGTAGCGGTACATATTTTAATAATATCGATATGTTGGGGGGGGGGGGTATTGTCAAAAAACTACAAAAATGGTTAGAAACTATTTACTTGCTGACTTTTCTGAAAATAGTTCCGATCCGGATTCCATGGGCTACAAAGAAACGAAGAATAATTATCTGCCAGAACCGGACTTAAAATTGGGTCCTTGGAGTTTGTAGCACAGTGCCACGGGACATCCAAAGAGTCAAATAATTATGGTTAAATAATTATTATTAGTTGGATATCATGTATATAATTTTCCCTTAATATCCTTCTAAGGACGAATTGAGGAATACATCATATAATGTATGATATGATATGAATCATCATAATAACCATGTGTTCACTTGCTCCCCTTATGTTCCTAACAATTCAGACCGAGGTTTCATTTCCTCAATTGAATATACTTTCTTCGCAATGATTCATTCCTCGTCACTACCAGTATCTCGTCTCGATTCCGCCAAACTTTCTCCATTTCTTTAACTTAAAATTTTCAGACCAGATAACATTCGATAACATCCCCGAGAATGTCTTATGAATAGTAAGAATCTTCTCATTTTGGGTAGTCTACATGTTAATCGACACGACGAGATAGAGCACAGAACAGTACCAATCGGACTAACCTCGGAGTCAAGCCGGCTGAGAGCATCCTAGAGGGGCACAAGCTAAGATGGTTAGGACACCTCCTTCGGATGGACCAGGAAAGAACTACCAGAAAGACATATGAGACTCGCGTGGAGGGAAGAAGGCCAAGAGAAAGACCAAGCATTTCCTGGGAGGAGAGTGTTTAGGACGCGAAGGAGAAGGGAGATGGTCCAAGAGCGAGATATCTGGTCCAGACTCCAGACTTAATAATGATAATAATACAGGTACTTGATAAGGTATATGTCCACAATTACATCATCTGCCGAATCATCTCAACGAGATAGGCTTGGTTGATGGATATCACCTTTTGACTTATGTTTTTCTCTGACTGAATTTAAGGACAAAACATTTAACAATGAGCATTCAAAAATTGAATTTATATTGGGTAGAAAGAGGTCGAACGACCAACGACTTCGGCATAAAAAAAATTACATCAGTGAAAAAATATTTTCTCTCGTAAAATAAAATAAAATGATACAAGATGGATGCAGGCTAAGATCCAACAAAGAAATCTATAAAGATACAAAGAGCCTAGAAACAGAAATAAGGATTAGAAGACTGAAATTCCACGGATATATGGCAAGACTCGCCCAGGAAAATATTCCAAAAAATCCGAGGATACAAAAGCTCATGAGAATACATCAGGCAGATAAAGGGAGGAATAACGGAAAAGGACTGTCTGGACGGAGAAAGATATAGGAAAAGACTGAAGGAAATCAAAGTTCTTGTGGGAAATTCGAAAAAGGGGGTCGTATGGACAGGAAAAAAATAGAGAAGCCAAAAGTAATTATATTCGCGTGTTCTCGAAGTCCGTTCCCTGAAAAGAATAAAAATAAATGAATAATAAAAAAAAATAAATAAGATTGTTACACATTTTTTAAAAAAATCTAATTAAATAATAATGATTTATACTAAGAAAAAAAATTGAAATAGAAAACGTCTCGAACCCTTCTTCATTATTTATATTAAATAATAAAAATTTATTATACCTCTCTTTTTTCATTAAAAAACTTTAATACTAATCCTAAATCTTAATACTCTCTAATTAGTTCCATGAGGTTTGACTATACAAGCAGAGAACTCTATTTCGTTCTATGTTAGGCACTGAATTATTTAGGGAGACATGAAAAAGACTGAAGTACATAATGGAAGGAGGTAATAAGCGAAAATGAAGAAAGGCGGCGAGATGAAAAACACTTTGAAGAGTGGACGCAATATCACTCACTCATGAGAAGAAAGGCTCGCACCGAAATGGGATCCTGATATCGTTAGCAGAGTCCCGGAGGATATCTCCTTCCCAATGCCTCCTGTCTAATGTGTAGTCTATTGTATATCTCCTTCTATCCTCATCTAGTAATTAGTGTATCTATTTCATTCATAATTACAATATAATCTTATTATATTCTTATCGATACGTTTAATTCTGTTAAGAGTATATTTCATTCATCTGTTGAAAAAAAAAAATGCAGTTCGCGCATCACATTTACAAATACTACAGTTACCCCCCCCCCTCCCACCACCACTCCTACACTGAATTGGAATTAATCCGTGCTCGTTTCAGAACGGATATTTCTATATTATTCACAGTGGGATTACTTTCCCGTACTTATTTTCTAAATGAGTCTTATAATTGACTAAATCGTATTCCAACTGTTTTAGAAAATATAAATATAATCTCTATTTATATAATATAAT
>NW_027115801.1:454513-466394 GCF_000696795.3 Halyomorpha halys | reverse complement strand
TTAATTTTTTTTATTTATTCATACTTTACCTCTTTAGTCTTTAGTTACTTTATCTCTTTGTATGCACAAATTTTATTTTTTATTTATCTTATATTTACTTTTTTTTTTTTTTTTAAGCTATTACTTTTCCTGTTCATTTGAAATTTAGTAGTATGTGTTTTTTTTTTATTAATTTATTATTTTTATGACCCATTCATTGTCTGGTCATTTCTGTCTATGGAGGAGAGGGGGTTTTCTACAGGGTACCAAGTTATCCTAACAACATCGTGGAGGGTGAAGTTTTCATTTCGCGGTACCTCCACAAAATAAAAAATTTGACCCCCTAGGCTGGATTTTAACTAGTGCTGCTGCAGTGCCCAGGTTCAATTCCCTGAGCTACAGATGGCCCATATTATTTAATTATTACATAATCTTTTTATTGTATTTTTTTTTCTTTTTGTTTATTTTCATGTAATTTTTTCACTTATACTTCCATATCTTTACACCTACCTTAGTTTACTGATTTATATCTTATTATCTCACAATGTCAACATATATATTTTTTTTGCCCAGATAAAGTTTTGCAAAATGGGTCGAAACATCGGCAAATAGTTGTTAAACTATTTTTAGTTTCTTTGTTACCACAACAATCTTCTTCATACTCAGAAATGGTGAAACTGCGCATGCGACTGGTAGTTTAACTTATGTAGGAACAGATCTATTATTTATACATTCTTCGCCATTCTCATATACCTTCTTCGACTTTCTATGTTAAATATTATTTTTTTGAAAATTTTTTTTTCAACAACCCAATAGAAAAAAAAAATCATATTTAACATACTGTGCATTAACGCTTTTATTTCAGTGACTACTCTGATATAACTGAAATGCAACTTATAGTTGATATGTATACATCTACATGTAACAATATTTTTAATTTTAGTTCATAGAAGATAAAAGTATCTTAAAAATGATTATTTTTTTAAAGGAAGGAGTGGGGCATCGAATTTATAACTAGATTCGTTTAGCGTCCCCAATAATGCGACCGCGTAGTGTATATGATTGACGCAATAATCCCTATTTATGAAGTAATTCGGAGAATATGAACTCAGTTTTCAATTATGAATTTGGGGAAACGAGACAGAATCCCCAATTTCAAACTGAGCCTCTGCATTCGGCCGTATGATGGATTATGTAAAAGCGGAAAACAAATGAATATCCGATTATAAATAATATAATGATAATATAATCAGCTTTTACTCTGTGCAAATAAGTTCAAAATTTCTATCTTGCATGCAAACTCGTTTTGGCGATTTTTGACGTGCTTTATTTTGTAAACAATAGTAAAGCTGAAACAACACACAATCAAACACTTAAATATGAAGCTTGGTAAATACTAATGTTTACGAGTCAAAAATGAATCTAATAAAAATTTCTTGATTGCCTGAGGTTTCACTGTTCATACTATTATGTTTTCCAATGACACATTTATTTTATAATAAATCAATTAAGTACAGGATTATTAAGAAGGAATAACTGAGTAGCCTCAGAATATATACCTCAAGAAAATAAAAAATAATATAAACGAGGAGAAGATTGTTTGAGCTGCGGATAGTGAAGATCACAAATTAGTAAAAACGTATATATCAGTGCCAACGTTTCGGCCAGAATGTCAAGCCTCTGTCAGGGCTAAGAATAAAAAAAAAAAAAAAAAACGAGATATAACCAGAATGAATAAAAGAGATTGTAGAAAATACCAAAGATTATAGATAAATAAATAGTGTTGGAAAACTCATTATAAGAAGATAAATGCTATATGAGAAGAGTAATATTAAATTAAGAAAGAGGAAAGAATACATAATAAAATTTTTATTTATTTATTACTGTTTACAACTCTACATTATAATACATTTAGCAAATTTGATCTCAGTTAAATTGGAGTGTACTTAATAAAATGAATGTGAAAATTTAGTTATTAAATATATGTACAAAATAAAAATTTGTTAACAAGTGATAAAAAAATTGGAAAATAAAAAGCATATGTAAGTAATTAATCATGTACGTAAAATAACATAAGTAAGGTAATAAAAATATAAAGTTATACAAGCCTAAAGCCATAAAGAAATATGAATATTTAAATTTAATAATAAATTCTATATAAACCGTTCTAATCATCCTAATCCTCTGGTTCAAACCTTATCTAATTTCACCCATCCCTACAGCCCACCTAGAAGGTTGAAACGGCAGTGGCTAAGAGACTTATTGTAACGTAAAAATGGACAATTGTAGTTCTGGTAATGGTCAGATTCTCCACTTATGTTGATTGTTTGCGGCTTTAGCGCACTTTCTCAGCCTCCACTGGCTTACAACCAGTGATACGGCGAGAGAGATGCGCTGGAATCTTTTGAGCTTGCTCTACCCCTCACCCGTGCGGGATAGAGTGGGCTCAGGGATCCTCAGGTCGATTGTGTAAATATTTTATATAAGAGTGCAAATGTGACTAGAGATTATATTATTTTATTGATTTATTGTTTCATACACACAGTTTTATTATGTTCATTTTGTTTATCCTTCTGTTAGTAAATATTTTAGAGAGATTTTTTTTTTCATTTATTCATATTTTATTTTATTTTAGTATAAATGAGATCATTTATCACTATTACTTATTACTCTCAACTGTGTGGCAGATTGATTGTAATATCTATCAATAAATAAAAAGTATTTTAATATAAAAAAATTAATAATAATTATTTAAAATTAAAGTTGTGAAAGAAAATATATGTTATCTATAAACGTCTTTCATGACTATTTATAAGCAGGGTAAAGCATGATTAGGTTACAACACATTGTTTCCTACTTCCCTATAACATCTCCTGTCAAGAGTTCACTTTCGCTCTGACTTCTAGTCTCAACGGTACATTTCCTATCTTGTTTATTATCTTCCCTTATTCTTGATTTTATTCTTACCCCCCTTTTTCCGTATTTTAGTTTATACCGTGTTGAATATTTGTTCTTTTTAATCTTTTATTTTTTTCATTTTAATTAATTGTCTAAAACCTTTAATATTCTTATTTAATTTTTACATTTCTCCGTACATATTTTTAATTTTTTTCATTTACTTTGTTCATTTATGTTTACATCATTTAAGTGTTTGTGTATTTTTTAGCCCTCATGAAGCCATGATACGAGTGGCGAAACATTGGCTCAATATAATAGTTTAATTACTATTTGTGTTACTTTGGATAATCTTCCTTTTATTATTACACACGGTCAATTATCGATCTTCTAATAATTAATTATATGTGTGTTTGTTTGGTTAAAAAAAAATTAAGATATTTGTTCCTAATTATTGTGCAATTTCTTGGTATTTGTTCGAGAATAAACATTATTGTTCAAACCAATGTCGGGGGCTCTTCTGCTGTTCTAAGGCTTACCGGGCGTTCCACGACAGCATTTTTTTTATTTACTCATATATTTATGTATTTGTATTTATATTTGTCTCATGTATCTCAATTGGTTCAACTAGATACCATAAGCCATATAATATACGACGATTCAATATAAATTCTACAATTGTTATTCAAAATAAATCTGAAAGGTCTTACTTATCTTGGTGCGTCTGTCAGCCCTGGCAGTAGTGGCGGCGCGTTCTTCGTTTTGCTCGCGCCCTGCCGGCGGATCTTCCTCGTCTACCAGCAATGTGCTTTCCTGTTGGGCGGCGTCTCTTCCGATCTTCTCAGACTCTGGACTCTCCCGGCTTCTTCTCTCTTATTGTCGTCCTCCATCACTGTCTCTCCCGAACTGTCCTCACTCTCTACAACCGCGCCTTTTTACCGCCTATCTCCCCTCTACTTCACATTCATTCCCACTTTATATCCTTGCCTTCTCATTGTCCAAATCTAGCTACCACACTCTTTTACTTCCGAGTCTCGAGAGGAGGGGTGGCAGGGGGGGGGGCTTTCAGATTCCTTACTTTAGGCCGGCTCTCCTTTGATCCCGACCCCAAGAAATTAGTTCTTCATGTTGTGAAGACCAGGAGTGTCCATAGCCACAGGTCATTATTCATCGGGGGGGTTTTTGGTCTGCAAAGGTGGTACCTTATTTCCAAGGTTCTTGAAAAAGGGTGGCTTTCCCTCTTATCCCAGCTAGTCTCTCCCAGTATATATCAGTACCTAATGATTCATCTTTACAGCAGGAACACGCACCAAATATCTATAATATTAGATATTTTCCAATTATTTTATAATTCCTTTTTTTCATCATGGTTGTTATCTTGTATTTTGTTCTTAGCCCTGATGAAGGCTTGAAGTTTTGGCCTAAACGTTGCAACTGTTTTAGTTTTTACTTATTTTTGTTCTTTACCAACCACATCCCAGCCGTCTTCTTATTAATATCCACAATTAACTATTAATACATCACTATAAACAATATCTGGTATAATACTCGGAAAAATGATCATAAACCATATCCCTCTTATTTTTGTTTGATGTAAATACGCCGAACAATTCACTTGCCTAAAATGGGTAATCCGAAAACCCTATGATTGAGGTATACAGATTAACATTGCAGCTCCAATCGCGTGGTTTACATCCCAAATTCAATCACACATGATTGGATTACAACACATTGTTACAACACACAGGTTCAAATACATTTTGTCACATTAATATGAAGCACTATCTACGTATATGCACTTTTTTAGGTAATATCTGTAAAGAATTGAATATATAATGTCTGATAATTTTAATTAAATTTCTAGTTAAATAAAAAAGTATTTATTACATATTCTAATATATATTTTAATTTCTACGAATATTATTTTATGGTGAAGTTGTGAAAACAATGTATTAATGTAGGATGTGTACTTTGAGGTTAAGGTTATGATTTATGGTTTAAACTAAAATTCCTTTTTATTTTTATGCTAATGAATTTTTATTAAATAAGACTAAGATATTTATTTTTTTTTTTCAAAGTGTCTTTTATCGCTTAATAATAATAATAAATAATGATAATTCTCCTGAATTATTCCGCAATTTTGTCTCGCTAGACTACTCATTAAAATCTAAAATGCACAATGCAAATCAAGCAATCTGCCTTTGTTGTTTTTCTATTATGTTATTTCGATACGAACATATTATAGGATTTCTACTCTGTAATAGTGTTATTTTATTTTTTTCAGTTTTCTTTGTTATTTAACCAATTATCAATTATAATTTATATTCCTTATCGTTCTTGTGAAATACCTAATTGAAAAAATACCCTACTAAAGATGTCAAAATTGGAAACATTAGCTTTACTACCTAATGTTTTTAGACTAATCTAAACAATAGATTACATTTCTGTGAAGTTAACTTAGATGTAAATATAATGCAAGATACAAATTGAAATTTCAGTTGGGTTCGTCATGGTTTATTTACATTTTCCATCGCTGACTAATTTATACTCTGATATGTAGCCAGTTTGGTCAATCTCACAGTAGGATATCATAACACCAAAAAAAGGCAATCCTTCCCAGCCGGACCTACCCCACTAAGACCCCCGAATGGCAACTATCATTTATCACTTTTGAAATATTAGCTTAAAACGGAAAGAGGAGACTTTAAGATAGTTAAATCGAGCAATATTTAAAAAGCGCCTGAAATTGAAAAACCACATGAAACCCTCCACTCCAGCCCTCCATGGTAGCTTTACTTATCTGACTTTTCAAACAGACAATTATAGCGAGTAGGTTGGTCGATGTACGACATCTCACAATCTCACAAGAAGAGATCATGATACAAAAATAGGCAATCCTTCCCCGCCGGACCCGTCTAGTCATACCGCTATATTTAGTATACCACTAGAGACAACTTGAAGTAACTAAAACATTATGTTTTGCCTTCCCGTTGAAAAACAGTTTAGATAACTATGTTCGATATAAAAAAAAATGGGTTCAGTGCAAAAATAACAATGAAACCAGACAGTAATAGTAGTATAAACGCTCCGTGTTCTTACTGTTTATGTCTTACTGTTTAACACGCCACCTTAAATAAGAACAGTAATCGGGATATTGTACGAAACTAAGCCAAAAAAATAATGAAATTTTTTTAACAGCAAAATATATAATCATTTAAGATCTAAAAAAATAAAAGATCTAAAATGTGTGGTTCACTAAAGCAGTGTTGTTTGTTTATGTCTAAATGATATCACATATAAAACCATCATGGAGGCTAGCGTTTTTCTTCTGTTGGTATACAGATTAAAAATCTTAGTTTTTACAACTAAAATTAAAAGTCGACTCTGTATCTATATTAATTAAAACATAAGTGATTTCATTTTTGAACTGGCTAACAATAATATCAACGTTATTGCAAAATTTTTATGTTTTCAAATTCTTTATTATCAAGATAATATCGATAGATTTTTTTTTTATTTTTAAAAAAGTCTACATTAATCAACGTTTAACTATTTAACTAAAAATAATTTTATTGAATTTTCTTTTATATCCAATATCCATATATAAATAAATCTTTATTCTGCCTAAGTATATGTCTAAGATATTTAAATAATTTTTTTTTAAATAATTTATTTATTATTATTTACAACTGTATACATATATACACTTCAAGTAAATTTTCTGTAAGCGATATTATGACATCATACAAACATGTGGAGAATCTACCCATTGATAGAACTCCAAAAAAATTTCTAGAGGAGAAGATCTGGAGGCCATCTTCTTTTCAGACGCCTAGGAGGATTATTAGGTAGTGAAAGATAAGCCAGGTTAGAAACGAGTTGGTTTGGGTGGTTGGGAAGTTTATTATGGAAGGATTGGTATCTGGTTCTGGCCAAATCGGCAACATATGGGACATTGAGGTCCTGATGGATGATTTGATTTGTGACAAAGTAAGGAGCATTAAGGATTTTAGACTGTAAGGACTGGATTCGAGAGGAATTCTATGGTTTAGTGGAGCCCTATAGCTCAACTCCGTATGTCAAGATAGGCCTTATAACAGTCATGTAGATCAGTTTTTGTAATGGATTTCAATAAATTTGTTCCAACACTTAATTCTTAAGTAAAAGTTGAAGGCCAAAAAAAAGAACATATAATGAAATAATATATAAAAATAACATAACAATATAACACCATTTATGAACTCCTGGCGGTAGAAGAAAAAGACGTCAACGAATATAGAGCGCTTGGTATAATGTATCTGCCTTTTTAAGATACATGATATATCTTTCTATCTGGGATATAAAGAAAGGCTGACGCTGCGAATCGGATATTGAGTTCGTCAAAAATAAATCAAGAAGGCAGTAGCTGCCTAATGGAGACAGTGATGGGGGGGGGGTAGCGATGACTGGGCCCCTCCCTCTGATAAGGCAGGTATTATTATTCCAGTGTTGGTAATATGTCCTTCATTTGTATATCAACCTGGGAGTATGCCTTTTTATCATCTTTATATCAACGTCTATTTCTCGCTATGTCTCTCTTTATTTCTTTTCTTTTTTTTACCTTCCCCCCCCCCTCCACTGTACCTCAGGACAATCCTATAGCAGCACTGCATTCCAATGTTCCTAACATTTTAATATACCGTCAAGATAAGTCTTCTGGTCTGCATTCACGTAGGTCCAAATATCTAAACCGATATGAGAATTTATTTAATCATAATAAACTTAGATCAGATTTACTAAATCTATTATAATGTACAGTTGTAAATAGCAATAAATTAATATTTAAATAAATCTCTATAACAATGGGGCACTAATTTCGACAACAAAGCTAATGAGTTGTCTGCAACTGGAGAGCTGTTCAATCCAGAAAGTGCTCCAGTAACTTCCTACCAACATTTCAGTGAGTCTATTTATATATTATATAATTGTTTACATACATATATGACGTCAATTGTCTATTTACATTTAGTCTATCTATTTACATAAAAGTATTACATATGGTTATTATTATTATATACACTGTTATTTGTTATTACTACGCGAAGTTATGTCACTGCAAAGTTCTAGTAATCACTGGGCTAGCGGTTTTTAATTCTGAATGGTGTCTTTGCAAACTTCTTGAAGGCCCCAATCATATTGGGAGTCGCCACCTGTTCTTCCAGTGGGTGAGTGAGGTGGTCATTCGAGCATGGAGAACCCGCTGAAGCCTTCCACAGCCCCGATAATAATTCCTACACAATAATTATTCCTTCATTTTTTTGTGCAATGGGATTTTTAAAGTAATTTTATCTTTATGTTTTATTCAAAATCAAATTTACTGAAATATTCATTTTTATACTAAAATTGTCTTGAACCGCCCTTGTTTTTTATACTTTTATCGTTTCGTTACTAATGAAAAGTATATTTCTGATTTTTTACAAAATTGTTGTGATATTGATAAATATAAGATTATTTTTACTCACATACCCACAACACGCAAAACACTTGATTGTTAAGGATGAAAGATTAAGAATTAATGGGTAAGGATGGTTAAGGAGTTTGGAATAAAAAGACGCATATCTGTTTTGGGTTAAATCTGCAACTGAATGGGATGTTAAGGTCTTTATGAATGAGTTTATTTGTGACGTAATAAGGAGCATCAAGGATTTTACGTAGGATTTTGGATTGTAACGATTGGATGCGGGAAGAATTTGATGGTTTGGTGGATCCCCAGAGCTCAATTCCATATGTCCAAATTGGTCTGATTATTGTAGTGTATACTAATTTTTGGTAGTGAATGGGAAGTTTAGAGTGTTTGTCAAGTAAGTGTTGTAGCAATCGGAAACTACGAGCAGTTTCTTTTCGTTTCAGTCTTGTGTGTGGATTCCAAGTAAGTCTCTTGTCAAGATGAAGCCCTAAGTACCGAATCTGTTTAACAGGCGTTAGTGGTGTATCTAGAAGGGATACTGTAGGACAGGAAGGCAGAGGTTTACGACGGAGAGTAAAGGTGTTCTGGTGGGATTTGTCTTGATTTATTTTGATTCTCCAGTTTTTACACCATTCTTCAATAGATGTTATGTGTGCCTGTAGTGTTTGTGATGCATTAGTTGGGTCGTCAATTAAAATTTTAATTAAGATATACAAAATATTTTTTATATTAAAAGTGAGCAATGAAACGTACGTTCTTGCACTCAATTGGCTGTGGAAAAGAGAGAGAGCTCTTCCAATTTTTTAAACTCTTCAACAACCTCTGCAGACAGACACCAATAACACACCAAACTCACCAAGAAGCTTTTCCTAGGTTCCAAAGACCTACGCCCCCCTCTGTCTCGTATTTTAGTTCTGCCTCCAAATTTTAATATTTTTACTAGTTAAATAAGTTAATGTCATTAATTACAAATTGTAATCTCCTCAAGAGTATATTAGTAGTTTATTGGTATATATTAGAAGATGATCACGGTTGTGGTCAAAACAGACCTAACTATTTAATGTCCGACATTTTGCCCCACTTTGCAGGGCTTCATAAGGGCTAAAAAGATACAAAAAAACAACTTACAACAATAAGATAAACTGAGGTAACACAAATATTATGTAAAATTTGTTTTTTTTCTAATTTATTTATTTATTAATATTTACAACTGTATAAAAAATACAACTAGCAAATTTGATCATACTGATATGAAACAGCATGTAGAGAAACTACCCAGTAGTAGAACTCTAAAAACATTTTACAATATAAGGTCACGAGGCCATCTTCTTTTCAGGCTCTTCAAAGGATTGCCAGGAATGTAAGGTTAGAAACTAGTGGGTTTGGGTGGTTAGGGAGTTTATAATGGAAGGAATGATATCGAGTTCGGGCTAGATCGTTTACATAAGGAATATTTAGGTCTTTATGGATGGTTTTATTAGTAACAAAATAAGGAGCATTGAGGATTTTACGAAGGATTTCGGATTGTAAAGATTGGATACGAGAGGAATTCAAAGGTTTAATGAAGCCTCAAAGCTCAACTCCGTATGTCCAGATGGGCCTTATTATTGTCATTTAGATCAGTCTTTTGTCATGGATTGGAAGTTTAGACCGTTTGTCTAGTAAGTGCTGTAATAGTCGGAATCGACGTGCAGTTTCCTGTCTTTTCAGTCTTGTGTGGGGGTTACAGGTTAGTCGTTTGTCAAGATGTAGTTAAGATTGATGGGATTTGTTGGGATTTATTTTTATCCTCCAATTTCGACACCATTCTTCGAGGGCTGTGATATGGGACTGGAGAGTTTGGGATGCAATCAAAGGGTTATTATTAACTGTGATGGTACATGTGTCATCGGCATACGTGTTGAGGATAGTGTTAGGAGTTGTTGGGATGCCAGCTGTATAGACGGTGTAGAATGTAAAAATTAAGTGATAAGAAAATTATATATAAATGAAAGGTAGGAAGACCTAAAATAGTATTAATATAAAATAAACTTCATCATTGTTTATTCAAGTTTATTTTATATTAATACTATTTTCTTATCTTCCTTTCTTTTGTTTATATATAATTTTCTTATCACTTAAACCTTAATTTAACTTATTGTTGCAATGTTCATATTTTTTTTGTATCTTTTTAGCCCCGATGAAGCGCTGCAAAGTGGGGCGAAACCTCGAGAGCCCGAACCAGGTATCAATCCAGTTTTTTACAACAGTTCAAGCGTATTAGATCTTATTCCTTCTTCTCTTTTTTGACATTTTGCTTGCGCGAATACTTAACTTATATGTATATATCCCTTCCCTTTGGCGACCAATTGGATCAATGCCTCTTGACGAACGAGCCAAAGTAGATTGATTATGTAAGTTATTTAGTGAAGGTATTGTAATTAAATTAAATATAACTTAATTAAAATTAGAGAAGGGCATATCAATATATCTAGACTGCACCGTCTCATCCATACAAACACATGGACATTTACACATCACGTAGTTAGTTAAGTGAAGACCCTGAAAGACTTAGCAAGTTAGGGTTAACAACTTAGACCCGAGCTTACTTCTTGAAGGTGTGCCACAAGTTTTAAAGAGAAGCCTCAGACAGGTGAAGTAGAAGTTGGTAGCTCGGTTTGCCGGGCCTTGCCTACCAATGGAGCCCCCTGCCTCTAGTTTAGGATTGGACTGCAGAACCATCTCACAACACCTGTGCTCTGTCCGTCGTAAAACTTCTCCCATCCCACCTCCACGTATCTGCTCGATCAGGTAGCCAGCATTTATATTGCTATTAATGTAGGGCTGATAAAACCTTATACCTGCGGTTGATAAAAAAAATACAATTTCACTTTTATAATATTAAATGTGTACAACTATTATAACCCTCTCCATCTAATTATGGATGCGAATTTTACAATTATTGGGCGTTAGAGAGAGGGAGAAATACTTTATTTATCCATACTGCCCAAATACATGGGGTTGTTGCATTACACAGCATACTAATCAAACCGTAATCGGACATATATAAATTACATATAATTACATGATATAATAAAATAGAAAGAAAACAGTTTTTTCCCCCCAACGTTTTCCTTTTACAATCAATTCCAGTCTATACACTAAATACAAATATTTCAATTCATTCCTTCCCCCCCCCTTTCTTGTTCCCTCCATTTCACCATTTCACAATTTCTATTTCATTCGATCGACAGATTCACTCTCCGGAATTCACTCTCTCAAATCCTCTCCAGTGACTCGCTAAACAAATTCACTATTCTACGGCAATGTGAAATAAAACCATTAATAATATTCACAGCAGTAGTTCAGTTTACAGTAAAACAAACAAATAAATATATTTTACTAAAACTAAATTAATATATCGATTTAAAGGAAAATATAATAAAAAGTTGTTTAAAAGAAATACTGGAATGGATAAATAAGTTTAAAAAAAATAATAATACTAATAAAATAAAATAATTTAATGAATAAATAAATTAAAACGCACAAATCGACAGACTCATCTACTAAAATAAATAAATA
>NW_027115801.1:451457-454338 GCF_000696795.3 Halyomorpha halys | reverse complement strand
CTTAAGGAATGGGACGCATTTTTCATATATATATTTTCTTTTTTTTCCTTTCCACTCTACCTTCCTTCGAGGTCATTACTCCCAAATCTTACTGTCGGATCCAAGATCAGAGCCGTGCCTCCGATTTTTGTAAATTCGTCAATATCGGCATATCTTACGGATCCTTCTGTGTCAACACAATAGACCTCCTCGAAGTAGGTGAAGTCTTTTTTTTCAAGGAACTTCATCAATTCTTCTTTGACCCTGCGGTGCTGACGTGTTATAAGGAGGGAGTTGTTGGGAAATTTTCCCAGCACATGGACTGATGTTTCAGATTCTCTGCCGCATTTGCGACAAGTTATAAAATTTATAATTTTTTTAAACTATCTTACAATATTATGGATAACATCTCTCGATAGCCTCAGAGATACAAATCAGTTCTACTTGACCCTAAGTGTGAAGATACCTTTCTGGGATTTTTTCTTCTTAGGAAGAAATGAGTAAGGAAAAATGAATCAGTACACTCCAATGCTATTTTTGGAAATATAAATTCAAGTTTCATTTCACCTCTGGATAACAACTCTATTATATAATTTTCTTCCTTTCGTTGGACCTACAGCTAGTTCCCATAAGACTCACTATCCCCTTCAAATAGATCACTAGTCCCTATGGTGTGACATTTCCATTCTGCTAGGACCTACAGCTAGTTCCTGTAGGACTCATTATTACCTCCATGACTACAGACTGGGTGAAATTATCATCTTGCAATAGCCAAGAGCTAGTTCTTGTAGTTGCTACTCCCTTCAAACCCGGAGCCTAGTTCTGTAGGAAGTGAAGTTTAAGGGAAGGAGTACGGCTAGTTCCCATAAAATTAATTCAATTCATCTTATAGCCAGCTGACGAACATGCACGAGTATGAACGGACATTACCTTGGCCTTCTGATATAGAGTACCTCACTTCAGCAATTGGAGTCAGAACAAACTAAGCATACACAGCCACCTCTACGGCCCGAACCAGATAACAATCCTTCCATGATAAACTCCCTAACCACTTAAAGCCATTTGTTCCTATCCTTGCTTCTTCTTCGTTACACGATAATCCTCTCAAGTGTGGCGTCAAAACTTTCTAATATAGATTTCTTATTGGAATTCTGTAACGGGTAGATTCTTCATAATTCCAAGTCATTGTACTACAATTCACAGTCTTGCGAATATACTAAAAATTATAAAAATGAAATTCCAGGTACCTCTAACTGTAAATTTGTATAGAGGAGATAGTACTGGCAAAACTGAGAATTAGTCACAAGGCTCACTCACTCCTATCTTATCTTTAAAAAAATGCTTCCGAAATGTCAATATTGTAACAATATGAAAATTAGCCGTATCTATTAAAAATGCCCATACATAATATCACACCTCAATAGTTTTGGATTACACCCTGATATATCAGTAACTCTGAAACAATACTCATCCAATATAAAATAATATAAACAAAACTATAATTCACAGTACATTTACTTGAAATTTTGTACATTTTTAGTAAATAAAGTACTAATCGTTAATAAATATGTTTTTTTAATTGTGTGTAATTACGTATTTAAGCTATAATTTTTTTTGGAACAAATCTTGATCTAATCACATATTACATCACTGTTGATATAGATTTGCTTCAGATAAATGTGGAAAAAAATTATTAGACAACTAAACTGGAACCACACTATCTTATAGAAAAAAGATAAGATGAGAAAATGTGTGAAGCATATGAAAGAGCATGTTGGAGATTTTATGATGTTCCTTAATATTAAAAGGGTAGAAGATTAATCGGAGCTAACACACAAGAAGCTATTGTAATACCTGCTTCTATATCAGGGCCATATATTCCCACTTTGCTTGATAATATGAGAATTTTAGTGGGAAACTTTAGTCTTCTTTGGTATAATATTATTTGACAAAGATTTTTGCTTTAAGAAATAATATTAACAGCGTTTGAATATTGTTCAAGGATCTGTTCTCGTACTAACAGAGGTTACTTTATCAATCGGAAAAATAAATAAATGCAATGAAGGAAGTATTAATAATTTAGAGAGGATTTCTAAATTTTTTCTTAAACTGTTTACTCATAATTTAACACTATTATCACTAATTCGATATTTTGTGGCAATACCATTTTATTGTATTTCTCCTGTTTACATTTTAAATTGCTATTTATAATTTTTATCTTAATGTTACCTACACAATTCCTTTTCACATACTACAAATTATTTACAATATTCTTAATTTAAAAACAATTTTGATCCTTTATTTCTCTCAAATTTTATTCATTAAAATTTTTCCAACGTTTCGGCCCTCAGGCCATTCTCAAGGATACTACCTACAAAAAGTTTTTTTAATTTTTATATAACAATTACATGATTTCCTGCAACTACACACTGATTTCTTGGCCCTACCTTCAATATTGATGTCATTTCTTTTTCAAAATTTCAAAACTGCAACTGCAGGCTAATCGCCCTTGTCACATCTTTAAAATAAATTAATCATTAAAATAAGATCATAATAACATTATAAAATTTTGTTTTTAAATAGATTTCTTATTTACTAAATTTTTCTAAAAAAAAATTTTCTTAGATTTAAACCTTTTTTACACAACACTTTTCTTCCTTCCTTCACTTATTCTTTTACAACTTAAAAACAGAAACTACCTTCAACAGGTTAGGAATCTGTAATCACCTTATCATATAACAATATTTTTTTTTATATCATTAATTTAAATTTTTAATATCATTTAATTAACATTCATTAGTAATTATTTTGCTTACAAAAAAAATATTTTTTAATATATTTAAAATCCATAATTAATTTATTCTTATTTTATGTGTATTTTTCTTAAACATACATATACCCC
>NW_027115801.1:449808-451407 GCF_000696795.3 Halyomorpha halys | reverse complement strand
ACAAAAAAAATATTTTTTAATATATTTAAAATCCATAATTAATTTATTCTTATTTTATGTGTATTTTTCTTAAACATACATATACCCCCCTTTTTATTTTATTTTAAACATATTTATTCATCTATTCATATTTTTATTAGTGTATATTTATTCCATATATACATTTGTACAATTTAAGGATTTGAACATTTATTTATTTATTAACTTTTTTGTATATAATAATTACATATTTATTTGCTCAAAATTTCAGAGTAATGGTGGTTTAGTATTTATTTACGATATTTACACTATATATAATATATCAATAACAACAATTAACCATAAAACCAACAGACTTAATAAAGTATTTATACAATACTCAATACAGATCATGTAGGGTTCTTCTACGGGTTCGCCTATTGAGAATTATCCAACCATAAAATACATAATACCCCTAGTTATTTTAAATTAATACCAAATTAATTATTTTAAATAGTACCAAACCTAGTATTTACACCTACCGAAATATGCCCATATCGCTGTACCATGGATATCGTTTGATACCTCTCGTTAGATTAAATTAGTAAATTAGACCAAACCTTGAATTGATACATATTCATTGACTTCTAAAGAGAATTATTCGATTATTTTTAGTCCAAGTGGTAATTACAGCATAGAATAGCAGAAGTAGGCTCAGTATTTTACTCACTGTTGGACATGATGGAATTTTATCGAATTCTCTAGATAGTTCCTAATAAAAAAAAAAAAAAAGGTTTTTCTGGAAAGACCATGACAAATTCAGTATCATTAACGGCATTTAAAACCAAAACCAATTTTAGTCATCTTCTGACATAGTAGATTCATTTTAACGGATAATGTTTGTGGATTTGGACACCATTAGCTTAAAACTGAATTATTAAATTCATAAAAATCTTTAAACGTTATGATGGGGACCGTCCGTGGCTCAGAGGGTTAGGCTAGGTCTATCGTTCTGAGATTTACGGGCGGCGGCAGTGGGGCATTGAATTTTTCCATTAAGTGGCAGTCCCACAAAATGAAAAACTTAACCATGGTTAGAATACGTTGGCCACCTGTAGATAACTAGGCAAACATCCTTCGTTGTGGATTGCCTTAAAAAAAAAAAAAAAAGGTTATGATAGAAAGAAATCCAAGTAATAATGAAAATTTCTCATTTGGAAGTCAAATAAAAAATTAAAATTATTTAAAAATTGTAAAAATAATATACCATGATTTAAAAAGTTAATTAATGATTTAAAATAAAATATTTTATTTATATAACCTTAAAAATTATGAAACAAGGCCCAGATATACAATAAAGGATAGTGAGGTGTAGATAGTTGACCGTAGATTAATGCTTGAAGAAGTTTGTCGGGGGTGTGGTCAGCAAAGAACAACATAAATAAACAAAACCATATTTATTTATTTTATGCCGACCACTCACTATTTTTCATTGTTGTCATAATGTTCAATTTGTAGATTCCATTTATTTATTTAATTTTTCAGTTTTTTAGACACTACTTGCATATCTTATATTATACATATCTTCTTACCTACATGATATTATATTTCATCTGTCACTGTTTTCAATTTACTACCATA
>NW_027115801.1:446718-447505 GCF_000696795.3 Halyomorpha halys | reverse complement strand
AAATCGACAGACTCATCTACTAAAATAAATAAATATGGTTTTGTTTATTTATGTTGTTCTTTGCTGACCGCACCCCCCGACAAACTTCTTCAAGAATAAAGGATAGTGATTTTATAAGGGCCCTGTTCCATAATAAAGTACAAACTAATACTATTAATCTAATTTTTACATTTTAAACATTAAAATAATTTTTTGCTCATAATTTTTATTGCAATATGTACTTCAAAATGTTGTTATAAAAAACATATTTGCTATTCAATTTTTTTCTTACTTATATCGTTCTTTTATTTATTAATAAAAAAATCTATACTTCTACAATCCATGAAGGGTCATCAATGCAGTGACTTGTGAGTAAGTACAATTATTAGACCAACAGTAGTGCAAGGAGGTGATTTGGTCAAAATAACGCTCGACCACCAGATTTTTCCCCAATTAAGAGTATCAACTTTATGAGACTGAGTAGACCCTGGAGAGAAATCAAACACACAGAGTTGACTCACGACTACAGTTACAGAATAATTATCTGTCTCATCCGGATTCGGTCCTTGGAGGTAATCAGTGCCTTACTACTAAGCCATCCACACCCCCCTTAATATATATTTAGAGAGGATTTCTAAATTTTTTCTTAAACTGTTTACTCATAATTTAACACTATTATCACTAATTCGATATTTTGTGGCAATACCATTTTACTTAAGGAATGGGACGCATTTTTCATATATATATTTTCTTTTTTTTCCTTTCCACTCTACCTTCCTTCGAGGTCATTACTCCCAAATCTTACTGT
>NW_027115801.1:443976-445213 GCF_000696795.3 Halyomorpha halys | reverse complement strand
AAATTCTCTTATTTAATGAGGACTACTTTCTAACGTTATCTCATGATTTATCATTGTGTGATAAAAAAATAAAAATAATTTTGTGTGTATGTAATTTTTTTTTCTAATGTTCGTTGTCTGATTCAAAACCACTATATTCTTAATAATTACATAAGATACCAGATATATAAACACATTTTTCTAACAGAATAGTCGCATGCAACAACACAATATCTAAGTAAATATTAAGATTAAGAAATATTCATTTTGTATGTAACAGTTTATAAATATTTAAAATCAATACAAAAAAGAATTAATTAACAATATTAAAACCTTATCTAGCATTCAATAAGTGTTCATTGTAGAGCCATGTTTTACAATTAAAAGTACTAATATCTCTGAAAGGAAAAATGTTTTAATATTTTCTAAAAAGTTCTTAAATTAATAAGCTCTTGATATATTTTAGTTTGCTGTTTGAATTAAATTAGCAGTGATGTTAACTGCTACAGGAACTATATTGTGTGATACTATTAAAGCGGCTTATTAAGTTTATGACAGTTTATTAGAAAGTTTGACACCAGGAAAACCTGTGTCAGGAAGGAGTAGTGAGAAAAGCTCCTTGAATATGAATTAAATTAATTCTATTTATAATACTTAATTAACTTTTACATTTTGGTAGGAGGATAATCCGAGTGGCGGTCAATAAAGGTATCAAAACAGTAAAATAAAACTATTTATTGTTAACCGACGTTTGCAGGATTTAGTCAGGGCTGAATGAAAAAACAATTTACAAACATTTTAGAATTAAAAAACATTAAAATAAGTAATGTTTTTATTTTAACAAAATAATGGTCATATTCATTGAGTATATAAAAAATAATTAATAATAACAATATAAGGAAGTATACATAATGAATACTTATGTACCCTATTATATTTAGGGTGAGGCCTACGATATTTAGGGTAAGGCCTATTGTATTTAGGGTAAGGCCTATTACATTTAGTGTAAGGCCTATTATATTTAGGGTGAGGCCTATTATATCTAGGAAGAGGCCTATTATATTTAGAATGAGGCCTACGATATTTAGGGTAAGGCCTATTATATTTAGGGTAAGGCCTATTACATTTAGAGTAAGACCTACGATATTTAGGGTGAGGCCTATTATATCTAGGAAGAGGCCTATTATATTTAGGGTGAGCCTACGATATTTAGGGTAAGGCCTATTATATTTAGGGTAAGGCCTATTATATTTAGGGT
>NW_027115801.1:437268-443050 GCF_000696795.3 Halyomorpha halys | reverse complement strand
CTATTATATTTAGGGTAAGGCCTGTTTTTTTAACAACGGTTGTAAAAGGAATAATCAACCGTTAATAATCACGCTTTCCCAATTCATAAGGCTGAGTGGACCCCGGACCACAACGCCACCCCGCTTCCTAATTATCTTTTTAAAATTAATATTTCTTGTTTACACCTCAAGTGGTTGGTATAAAGTAGAAAAAAGAAATTGTAAACGCAGTATTAACATTTAGAATCAAATACATCCCGAATGCGTTAAAAGAAAGTGCCAATATAAATCGGCAGTATTGAATTATATTTAAGCAATTAAATGAAGACCGATTAGTTTTCCTTGAACGAAGATTCAGCCGGGCTTAAGATATCGAGACCAGAACTCTCTTTTCTAGGAAGAGTATTATATCCCCCCAACCTTCTATTAAATAATAACGGGGAAAACTTCCCGTCTTGGGAAGGATATCCTGACTTTCATCCTTTGATAGGACCTCTCGTATTCCGCTCATCCTAATCCTAGAGCCAAATTATTGGCGGCAAAGAGGTTCGAACAATCGACCGACGGAACTCTACGAAAAATCTTCAGTCCTCAAACAAAGCAGGATTTTAGCTTAACGAGCTATAGGGCGTTCAGTCCATTTTTTTTTTCTTTTTCTTTTCAACAATTCTATTCAGATAAAAATACCTCCAAAGAAAATTCCAAAAGGACCTCTCGTTAGAGTGGCTGGGTAAAGACTGAAGACCTATTTATTCTTAGGCATTTATCGATACACCATTCAGTGAATAATGGCTGTCCTTACAAGTTTGAATAAAACTTGAGGCCTTAATTATAAAAATTGCATAACAATTATATTAAATTGCCAGGAAATCGATTTTTTTTTAATAAAAGGAAGATAGTCCTTGTGCGGTCAAAATAATTCAAATAGAAAATAAACTATTTATTGTTAGCCTACGTTTCGACCCACTTTGCAGAGTTTTATCAGGGATCAAAAATATACAAAAAAGAAGTTAAGTAACAGAATAAGAGAACAAGATAAAAAATGATAAAATATATAAAATGAACAAATTAAATTAAAGAAAAATATTTTTATATAAATTTCTACATATTTTAAGTATTTTTTAATCACATTATAGTTTATTTCTATATCATTTATTCATTGTTCAATTACTCTGTTCCTTAACTTTTTTTTTTGGATTTATGGCTAACAATAAATAGTTCATTTTCTATATGAATTATTTTGACCTGGCAAGAAATGTTGATGATACCTTGGTATCGAGCTAAGATTTTTTATGAACAAATCACCCCCTTTTACAACCGTAGTTGAAAAAACAGTACATTTTTAGTACTGAATCCTTTAGCTATTCATGTGTTTTAGTGGTAGTTATTTCTTTCAAATAGATAATTGGCCATATTACAATTAGAATGAGGTGGTTAAGACCGCGGTCAACAAAAGCAAGAAATAGCTTTCAATTACTAACGTTTCGGCCCACAATGCTGGTCCTACTCTTATTTTACATAGCTCCCTTTTACATTATATGATTATTTACACTGTAATACTAATTTACCTATTATTTTCTCACAAGAGGATAGTTCTATCAATTAATTTTTCGTCTCCATTTCTAGCACTTTCATTACTTATCATTCCGTAGAGTAAAATTGATTACAGTCTCAACGTTATTAAAAAAATCAGTTCATTTTTAGGTAACCATTATGTCAATTTTTGTTAGTTAATATAGATATATTTGATGTTAAATATTTTTGTATCAATTTATATATCATTAATATGTTAGTTTATACCATTTTTATATTCATCTTTAGCTTTCTTATTATTTTGATTTATGTTACATAATAGATTGTTTTATGTATATATTTCATAATTTCACTTTTATATTTGTTTTATTCCTTTCTTTTAATTTTAACTCTACTATTACCTACCTTTTTTTTTTTTTTTAATTTTGTCCTGACGAAGTCCTGGATTGTTGGTTAAAACGTTGGCAACCAATATATAATTCAAATCTGATTTTGCTTTTATGGACCGCATCTCCGAACATCTGTCTGACTATTTTTTTTTTCAACTGATGTAAAACTGAAATATTATATTTTAATTTGTTTGTATCTTTATTAGCTATCTGGACATACGGAGTTGAGCTTTTGGGCTCCACTAAACCATCAAATTCCTCCAGAATCCAATCCTTACAGTCCAAATCAAGTCTTCCATCAGGACCTCAATGTTCCATATGTTGCCGATTTGGCCAGAACCAGATACCGTTCCTTCCATAATAAACTTCTCAACCACCCAAATCCACTTGTTTCTAACCTGGCTTCTCCTTCATTACCTAATAATCCTCCTAGGCGTCTGAAAAGAAGATGGCCTCGAGATCTTCTCTAGAAATGTTATTGGAGTTCTATCAGTGGGTAGATTCTCCACATGTTTTTATCATGTCACTATGTCATCTACAGCAAATTTACTTGTTGTATATATGTGTATACAGTTGTAAATATCAATAAATAAATTATTAAAAAAAAAAATCTTTATCAGCCCTGATAAAGCCTTGAATTGTAGAGTGAATCGGTAGATTGCAATAAATAGTATATAGTTCTATTTTTGTTATTTTAACCGAACCCAAAATAAATTTTAAAAAATAAATAAATGAAAAAAATATTCACAGGAAAGGTAAAAAAAATTAGGAGATCGTTCATTGACTGTAATTATTAATGGGAGGACTACCTTCCCATTAATAATTACAGTGAATGGACGATTTCCTGATTTTTTTTCCTTTCCTATGAATATTTTTTAAATTTATTTCCCCCTTCCCCTGCCTTATAAGCAATAAAGGTGTGCTGTAGCAGTTCGACGTTACATATCCATCATCAAACTACTGCTAATAAATAAATTTAAAATTTATGATTCATTAAGTTTACTTATAGGTTTCAGTCTCCTGCTTTCTATGTTGTATGTATTGCAGAGTATCAACCCTCTGCACAGAACACCGGTCTGCGGGACCGGCATAGTATCAAAATTAGTCTTGAGCCTAATATAAAGTATACTTCTTTCTACGCCCATCACCTATGACAGTCTCAGTTAACTCCTGACTCTAGTAGTGGTTGTGTCAGCCCTTGTGTCCTCGCGCCACAATCCCACCAATTCCCGCTTTTCTGAACCCTACTGGGTCTCTTGGACGGGTCTGTCTTCTAAGGTAAGATTCTTCCCGGTCTGTTAGACCGTTATTCCTATTTTTGAGCAACCTTTTCCCGGTCTGTAAGACCCGTGTTCCCTTAATTTTGGTACGCCCTCAGAGACCAGTATTCCTTTTTTTGTATAATATTATTTTTAATTTCTTTCTTTAACCAATCCTTATAATGTCTTCAAAGGTCATAGTTATGAGTGGTGCACCGAAGAACGATGTTTCTCATACCAGGAGAATTATAGACATGGCATTAGCTGCTGGTTCTGAAGAAGAATTGGTAGTTGAACTGGAATCTGAAGATTCTTTTGTCCCTAGTGAAGATAAAGAAGAAAGGTCAGAACATTCCTCTCACAGCTAACTCTCGTGTGATGAGGAAAGGAACGAACCTACAATTTCACCAACAGGTAATCGTAAAACCAGAAGTTGGCCACTGGCAATTTTCTATTACTTGATTTCTTTGAGTTGCAGTAATGCTTAACTCTTGAAATATAATAAGATCTGAATTTATATCGTAACTTGAATTGTTACCAAGAAAAAACCATTTTTGCCGACGTTTGAAAATAGTGAATTTACCTGATACTCTCAAAACAAATATTAAAAATTGTTTAACATCCATTGATCCTGAAGTGGACCAGGAGATAGATCCTGGAACGTCAAAGAAACCAGGCGGAACCGATCGTCTTGAGAAGGCAAAAACCTGCTGGTACTGTCCGTACCAAAAGCAGAGGAAAACAAATTACAAATGTATTCAGTGTAAGACCCCTAATTGTCTAGAATGCTCCATGAAAATATGTAATGAATGTGTTTCCAAATTGTAATTAGTAAAATGTTTCGTATATCTGTCGATTATAAAAATTTTCAATAAAAATAGGTAATCTTTTAAATGTTCCTCAATTTTACTTTATTATTTGATTTTTTTATGATATAAGCTCTAGTTACCAATCTGTTTTCAGACAATTTCATCTGTTGCAATGTATCTATGGAGATTTACTCGGGATACCAGGATAATCGCTGAAGGCAATTATCCAAAAATAAGTTAATTAATTAATTATAAATTGAGTCCTCAAAAACTATTATTGGATTGGATTCCTTTTCAAAGGCTGTTTGTGTGTTTACCAGTTTACCAAGTAAATACCTTTATATTTATAAAATGTTGTTACCATTAATTATATAGGATAATAAAGAGTGGTATATTGGGATATATGATAGTATATAAACTACATAAAGAAACTAAGTATTTATTTACAATTTGTTAGTATGATTAAAATGATTCAAATGATTCAGATAAAGGTTGCCATAAAATATAGATTATTACATGATTACTTATTAGTTAATTTCTACTTATAGCTGCTGATGCCGTGGGATGTAGTGCCGTAGGTGTCTTCTGTTTCATAAGGGATGTCCAGGTCTCGTGGCCCTTCTCACTACTTCGTCTGGTCGAAGTGCATCCTCTAAGTCTGCCTCCTGACTGTGGTCCTCCCCCGTCTAAGCCTTTCTGTTGAGTGTCCGTCTAACTCTTCTAGATTTCCTCTGTATTTTTCTCCCACTTCCCTTTTGGGCGTTACCTTATTTTTAAATCTCCTTTCTGATTGGGCGTCCCCCTCCTCAGGGCCGAGAATGTATAAAAATGTTTGACATGCCCAGGAAGGGCCTGCAGCTGCTTAATTTGATTCCGATCCCTCGTCAAACCTGTCATTTTTGTTGTAACACTTAAAGGTTAGCCAATCTAATTTTTTCAGGGGCCTCTGGTAATGTGACAAACTTAATACAGATGTTTTCATATCCGGGGACACTAAAAGCTTCGCCGAAGGATACCCAGACCAGATGACGAAACACCTAAATAATACCCAGGATTGTCAAAAGACCGATACATAGCACTGTATTGTATAAAACAATAATATTTTTGTCAAAGAATTGCTTTAATAAAATATTTTGACGCATAAAATCTTCTTTTAGTCAAATGTTTTCATTAAAACTGATTTTAAAGCTTTTAAACAGAAAAAAATGCTCTCCCGGTCAGAGAGGCCGGTGTTCCTTTTAACTAATATGTAGGAGATGTTCCATGCAGAAGGTTAAAAAAGAACTAGAGATAACGATAAATACGAAATGAACTACGAACGAGTATAGTCAGAACCTTATCCTAATGAAGGCCTGAAATTCGAAACTTGGGCCCAAATAAATAGTTTTTTGTTTATTTACTGACCGCTCCTTCCATATAACCCCACCATCTCTTCCATATAAAAACCTCAAGACATCATATAGGTTTTATTATCCTGCACTCAAGCATGAGTTTTAGAAACTTTTTTAGAAATTTTCCTAGCGCGGTTTCATAACATTATATTTTGGAAGGTATCTTTCTTCCAGGTTAGTACTCGGGAAAACTAAATATTCCACAAATAATTAAGAATATCGGTCATTTGAGCATGGGCTCACTTCCTTACACTCAGGTCAGGCATATAATTGATTTATTTCAAACCGTATTTAATAAAATTTATAATTTTTACATTTTTAAATTTACCTATATTTTTTATAATTATGAGAGATAGTTGACCGTGGATGATAAATGAGGAGAAGATGGTTGGGGGTGCGGTCAATGAAAAACACAAATAAGT
>NW_027115801.1:433169-436944 GCF_000696795.3 Halyomorpha halys | reverse complement strand
TTATTAATTCAATTGTGTAAAATTATTCATTGTATGTGTAAAATTATTCTGTTCATACTTTCTTTTTATATTTTTTTATTATTCTATACTTACTGTTGTTGTTATCTTGTTTTGTTTTTAGCCCTGAAGAAGGCTAGAAACTCTAGCCGAAACGTCGGCACATTAAAATAAGTTAATCATACTTATTTGTGTTTTTCATTGACCGCACCCTCAACCATCTTCATCTCATATATTTTTTATAAATTAATTTTGCGTCAAATTTCAGCATAATGTTGGTTCAGATTCCCTTTGTCTGTTTTAAAATTTACTGTATAATTAATAAGTTTTATTTGTTTCGTCTTTACGCATAGTCATTGTATTGTCAACTAGAATTTATGTTGTTTTTTTATCATACTTTTAATTTCGACAATCCTTCCATTCTTGCCACAGTCCCCAACCACACCAAACGTCTTATCTCTGAGTCCATTTACATTAATTTGACTGAGAATTCCGTCAATCATAAAGTTGATAAAGACTGCATGTCCCTTACATATCGACACATTTTGAACATAATTAAATCCACATAATACTTTTTTTTCACTCTTTTCTGCATTTCAGAGGCCCATTTTCTTGTCATATCTTTTATTCTTGTTTTTCTAAATTCTCACATTTTTTTTTTTTTTTTAATTTTTTTTATATTCACTATCCTTCCTGTTTCATTTATATTCATGTATCTATCTTTTAATTTATATTCATGTTTTATCTTCTTAAGTGTACTTATATTAATTGCTTTATTATTAATTTTCTATTATATTTTACACTTTTCTGTATCCCCGCTCATTTCGTATAATTTTTGTTTCTTAATCACTTACACTCATTGTATCCCATTGTTTTAAAATTATATTTCTTCTCCCCCTATTATGTATATTACCATTTATTGTTCACCTAATTTAAATAATTTTTTACTGTTTACTTTACAAATTTATTTTCGCTATTGTGGCAATACTGCCGTTCCCACTCCTCCTAATACCAACCGTCACTTTTGTTTTTTGACTGCCGTCAAAACAGGTATGCATTCTGTCTCATCATTTGATTTGTGTTTTCTTTTTTCATCTCTTTATTTGTACTTTCTTTAATATTTTTTCTCTTATATATCTGTTACTATTCCCCTTTTCAGTTACTATTTACAACCTTTATTTTTCTTATTATGTCTTACTTTTCATTTTATACCCCTGTTATTTTACACTTATGTTTTTTCTGTTTTTTCCTTTTTGTAACTATAGTGTTTGTATCTTTTTTACCCCTGACGAAGCCCTGCAACGTGGGGCGAAACGTTGAGTCAATTAAATAGTAAAATTTTCTACTATTTGCGTTTTTTTGACCGCACCCGGACCATATTCCATTAAAAAAAAATTAAAATCGAACAGGAGTTATAATTTAGAAATAAGGCGATTTGCTTTTAAAAATGCAAACACTAATGTAATTTTAGCTTCCTCATCTGTGAGAGCTTCTGATAAATTTGGGATCAGTCCTATTCTGTTTATTGTTGGCAAATAGTGAGTACATTCTTCAAAAATATGTCTAATCATGAGAATGGACTGACAATATTTGCACATTGGAGGTGACCGTTTTCTGATCAAATGAGAATGCGTGAGGAGAGTATGACCTATTCTCAAGTGGGTTAGAGCAACTTCCTCTGTTGCTGAGCAACTGCGGCTGTTGCAGTAGGATGTCGACCATCGTTTTACTGATCGTTTTATTTATTTTAATTTAACCCTGCCATCTTTCTAATATTTGTAATTTAAGGGGTGTACTGAGTTCTGATGGGGTAAGTACGGCGGTGCCTCGGCCGGGGACCGATTGTGTATAGTAAAATGCCTTTGTATCTTGTTTCATTGCTCTGTTGTACACATAGTATACAATTGTTTAGTCTTACCTATATATAAATATATAGCTGGACAATTTAAAATAGAAATTTTATAAATCAATCCTGATTGAATTTTTGTATCTATTTTGTCCTTCGATTTATTATAATTTTTAATTTTATTGTTAGTTCTTTAACATATTCAGTATTCATCAACATTGTAATCTTAAAATAATTTTTGTATTACTTCAGATAATCCCTTAACAACTTCTTATCGATTGATTTATTATTTACTATGTTTTTCTCTCTCTTTTTTTTAAGGTTAATATCCCAAATTTTGTAAATTAATTCTTTGGGTAAAACTATTCCGGGAATATTTTAAATATCTTATTTTTTACTATACATAATCTACTAGGGCCAGTTATTATTATTGCCTTATTTACTTAATTATTAATAACAGAAATAGAGTATAATTTGTTTTCCTATGATATTTCTAACCTTCCTTATACCTGAGCGTAAGGATATAATAATATCGTGTAATCAGAGAGTGATAATAGGTTAAGATAATCTGTAATTAAAAGTTTTAAAATTTCAAGGTAAAGTGACAAAGGATGTAATTAAATATAAGATAAACCAAGATTATTAATAAATTAATATGATTCCCTATTGTTTTATACCAAAAGGATTTTAAATTATGAGATGTGAGGTGTGGTACATAAGGTGTGCTAATTTATTAGTAATAATTGTATTTGTTCAAATAGTTAATAATAAATATATAATAATAGATGTTATTTAATAGATTGTCCTTGAGGATGGCTAGGATGTCCGAAACGTACATTTTTAAAAAAAAATGAGCTAATAAAGTGTTTTCAGACTTAATACAAATTATTTTATTTGCACAATAAAAACCAGTCTTAAGAAAGTGAAAAGATTATATATAGAATGTTTACAGTATGAATAGGTAATGAATTTTAATTTATAACGTATTCAAAATTTTGTCTTCTTTATTAGAATACTTTATACTTCTAACAAATCTGTGAAGCCGGTCAGTGAAGATTGGCCTGGAGATTTTGATGAAACGTGACGGGTATAACGACCGCTATTTACTTTGGTAAAACTCGTTAGGAAAGGATAGCACTTTAATCAAACCATTTTACAAAATTTCAAAATTAATAGCTTCCGAAATTGAAAATGTTCGTACCTGTTAAAATTAAGATTGGGTACAATCATCGGGTTATCATCTATTTACTTACCTCAGATGCTGTTTATACACAATAAAATATGTAATACAATTTTTAATATGGTCTTTAATTAGTTATTCAGAAATAACCTAGTAATTAACAACAGAAAAAAAAATTGTAACATATACTTCCAGGCGTTTTTTAGTATATATGATGATAAATGTTAATAATGTGGCTGGAGTGAGGAAACAAATGCTAGAAAGCGAGTACTAGAAAGAGCCGAAACATTATAGACATAGAGACTCATCTTACAAAAAAAAAAAATATTTTATTAAAAGTTGGACGTATTTCAATAGATAGTAACGTAGACTGCGGGTACTTTCTTCATTGAGTTCGTCCTAAACCTATTAGAGTTGATACAATGTATGGAATACCTCAAACATAAAATTACAAAAATATATTTTTTGTCAAATGTGCAACTACTCAAGCAATGCAGCGATATATATATATATATATATATATACTAGGGGAGTACTTCCTTTCTATCTGACTGCGATCCAACCCGCTTTTTACAAATTATAAAACTCTTCATTTAATTGTACTATTGTATTTTCAAGTTGTATAGCTGTAATTTAATGCGCTTTTCATTGGTTGAACTAAATTTTTTTACAAAACTCATTTTTGGTGTTCAATTTTATATATAAATTAAATGTTAAGTGATCTCTAACAATGCATATATATAAAATCGAGA
>NW_027115801.1:430654-432774 GCF_000696795.3 Halyomorpha halys | reverse complement strand
ACATCATCATCAACCACCTCAATTTTATATATACAATTTCCATAGCCCTATCATTCAAAATTCTACTAACAATCTAATCATAATGTTTTCTTTCGGCCACCCCCTACATCATTTGTAACTTAATAGAATTTTATTTTCAATTAATCATGTTATTTTTCATTTATACAGTCCACTTCAACCCAACCAGCAAACCAAAAATGAAGTGTGTCCGGCAATTTCAGTTGAGGGCATGCTTCATACATAATGGTCCTCCGGGCCGGATTAATAAAATTCAAATAATGCTTTAAGTTTCAATTAGTGTTCACATATAGAGTCCATGCCAGACCTAATCATTCATTAAGTTCATTATTCAATTAATTCAAATATAGTTCAGTGAAATAGCATTGTATAAACATAATTTATAAAATTATTCCTTTTATGTTTAAAATTATTCTGTTTATACTTCCTTTTTATTTTTTTTTTATTTTTTCTATACTTACTGTGGTTGTTATCTTGTTCTGTTTTTAGCCCTGAAGAAGGCTAGAAACTTTAGCCGAAACGTTGGCACATTAAAATAAATTAATCGTACTTATTTGTGTTTTTCATTGACCGCACCCCCAACCATCTTCTCCTCATTCATCATCCACGGTCAACTATCTCTCATAATTAAAAAATATACTAACTAAGCTATGATAATTAAAGATGAGAGGACCATAACCACTTCATTCCTGTCACTCTGCCCTACAAATACCACTCCAGAGGTTTAAATTTAAATACTATCCCTGCAAAGGAAATTCCAGAACCAGCTCTACAGCAGGCGTGGGAGTAATTCGAGAAAGTTGTGTAGCCCTCTAACTACTGCCCTGAAATCTATAGGAAGGCCTGGAATTAGATCATGCCGCCCGAATTAACATGCGTTCGTATGCAAATGATTCCAAATTATTTACATTCCTTTTAAGGGCTATGCAAATAAGGATACGGTATCGAACTTATGAAAAGGGTTAGTTAGGAACATAGTGCGCTGTGTTTTACCTCTTTGGATTAATATCAGCACATGTTTAAATATCGCATGATTTGTCTCCTTATATTTACAGTATTAATAATCCAATAGCCTGAATAGATAATGAGATAAGTGAAACAGGGTTTACACAATTGATGACCTCAATTACTGAAAATAATATTTAATACATTCGGTACTCAGTTTGTATTTACGATTTAATGATTTTGGAGATAATTACAATTACGCTGCTATAGTATATATATGTATATAACTTAGGACCATTGAGACCAAAAAACTTTAGTAAAAAAAGGAAAAGGTAACAGAATATAAACGCACGCTTACTAGAAAGATACAGCTTTATTATCTCTGTGATGCTCCTTATACACATTATTCGGGTTTATTTACATGGGGAGTTAGGATTAGAGTTGTATACAGGCCTTGTCCAGCTTTATTATCTCTGTGATGCTCCTTATACACATTATTCGGGTTTATTTACATGGGGAGTTAGGATTAGAGTTTTATACAGGCCTTGTCCAACCATAATATATACATATATATATATATCGATAGATCTATTCAAGTCTAATTACTAATTCTCTACCACTTATGTGATTAAAAACCTCATAGCTATTAAAGGAGAATGCGCTTAATATTCCCCCACTCGTTGGGCATTGACCTTCAAAGTATTAGTTGAATTAATTGACAGTTGATGTGCTTGCAGCTCATTAGAACCAGACAAGCGTTTTCTCAATCACTGAGCACAGTCGCAGCCTCGGTCGATGTAAATCGGTCTTCTCGATTGGTAACAAGGCCGACGGTGTCGGATATTCTCCTATTACGCCTGATTCATTTTGTTCCCAGTAGTCAGAGATGCATTTCTACATGCACCATAGATATACGTATTATTAGTAATGCATAACGTTTCAACTGTTTTGATATAAATGTTAATAAAACGGGCAATTTTCTATCCCCACTTCAAAAATACTTTTCATGGCTCACTATATAATATGATCCCATGAAATGATCTTGGGAAACATTCCCTTCAGCTAGACAAAATGAGTTAATTATATTGCAATGTTTTACTAATAATCTTCCATGTTCAGCATAATTGAAAATTCCATGGCTGTACAAGAGCAACATG
>NW_027115801.1:425971-430604 GCF_000696795.3 Halyomorpha halys | reverse complement strand
TAAATATATAATCGTGACTACTCCATTCGGTTTCCTTTTATTTCATTTATTGGAATATTCCTTAAGATTTACGACTTATTAGAGGATTTGTTTATTACCATTCATGTTGGTTTATTTATTTTCTACATTTGATGTTTCTGATTTTGGTTCAAAGTTGTAAATTGTATATTAGCAGAAATTTTATCTTTTTGTTTATTATTTTTAGTTATTTTAGTTACTTGTGTTTGATTCTTTATCATTTTTTTTTTATTAGAAGTTAGTCTATCCTTATGTTTTATGATACACAGTTTGATTTTATTTTATATATTCAGTTAATTATTGTTGTTTAACTTTTTTCTTTTCGAATTCATTATTTTCACCATATCTTATGACGTTTTATAATTACATTTTTTTTTCTAAAGCCTAATTTTAACGCCTGTAATTTTATCCCAAAGGGATCAGTCCCAGAATAAATAGTGACCTTTTCTTTGTCTCTTTTACCAACTGAAATATTTCTACTTCATCACTACTTTTATTTTATTTATTTTGTATGATCCCTTTCCTTGTGGTTTTTGACATATGGGGGTTTATTTCGAGGTAACCAACATATACTAACCTTGGAGGGGGGGGGGTCAAGTTTTCATTTCGTGGGACCACTACTGAAATAAAAGTAAACCCCACAGACCGGATACAAAACCGCGCTATTAAATTCGTGAGTTATTCGCTTAACACCCTCAGTTTCAGATGACCCTACTTCATCAGTGGATCAAGGCAAAAAGTGTTCATCAGATTCAAGTTGCCATTTCTCCGGGTGCTAGTATATTTCATTCAACACATGCAAACCGAAGCAATGTTTCTACAAAAAACAACATCTCGCCCCTACTTCTGGACCTCACCAACTCTTCCCTCTGGATCTAATTCGACGTGAATGCCACTTTCTTAAAGTGTATTGACTCTCCTAAAATCCTTTCCTACTAATTTTTAGATATCCAATTAGTATAACTCTCTCTGCCCTACCACGTACCTAGACAAAATTACAACGGAAAGGGAAGAACAGTCATAAGGTTTAAGACATGAATTAACCTTCAGCTTTCTATTTCCTTCCTAGTCTATAAGAAGTTTGGTTCAATGTTGATGTAACATTTTATTTTACAGTAAAAAGTATCTCTTTCAGTCTTTATTGATGCAATCGGCTATTTATTTTATTTAAACCTGAGTACTGGGGCGTAGCAAATTTCTCCTTTTTTCGCTTATATAGAAATTATATAGGAAGATTGTTGTGTAGGACCCTCGTTCTTATAGATATTGAGACTTTGGGTTCGTAAGACTTTCATTATTTATCATTTATAAGCAATAATATAGCTTGGTATTGGAAGTGGGTAGCTCTTTGGTAAGGCGCAGTGCTACTACTCCCAAGGACCCGAATCCGGCTGTGGCTGATTTCTGTATCAATGTAGCTGTGAGTCAGCCTTGTGGGTTCGGAAGAGTTTTTGGTTTTTATATGTTATAACGGTTTTTGTATATATTTGGTTCATAGTATTTATATAACATGATATAGCATAAATATATAATAGCATTAGCAAAGCCAATGCTACGATGCCGATAAAATTAATAGTCCTTGCCTATAAAACTGTACAAACAGAATTTAATACAAAACCTAATCCTAGAGGTTTTGGTTCATCCTTAAGGATTTGTGTCAAGAAGGAAATAAGATTTGAAGAAGTAACATGGAGAGAATAAAATACCAGAAAATGTGAAGATAAAAATGCTTTATGGAAAATACAACTTTTTGTCTCAGTATAGAATAGAATTCCTGACTGTCACGTGAATTTCTTGATCGAAGTACGAAATTTACGAGAACAGCCTAATAATATGAACCAAATTACTGAAAATGGTATTTACCACATTTTATAATCAGTTTATATTTTGACATGAAATGCAGACTTTTCAGATAATTGTGTAAATGGGAGAAATTCATATTTACCTCAATGTTAACTTGGCACTAGGGGCTTTGTCGGACTGATGTTATTATCGGTATTGAACCTTCAGGTTTCAACACGAGATTAGGTAGACAAATTTTGTGTTTACCTTCTGATATCCCAATAGAGTTGTGATTTTCTTCCTTATTCTTCCGCGTTCAATTTGTGTATTTTTTAAGAGAGCAATGCAAGAGACGGTCTGAGTTCAAATGTTCGTTATTAATACAAATTGTGTCCTGGTGATCACTCGATAAGTTCTAAGAATGCGCTATACTAAAAGAGACACAAATTCACCATTACAGTCCATTACATAGAGACACAACTTCACCATTATAGCCCATTACTTAGAGAAATATCTTTACCATTATCTTCGAAAACTAGTTCTTTTAGGGCAGTATCAGATAACAGCTCTTTAGTACTCATATATTAATAGTATATGATTCTTATAACTGTTCTAAATTATTATTAGCAGATATGTACGATGTTAAGTCAATTATAATCCACAATATAACTAACCATTGCAGCCCATAACATATAGACACAACTTCACTATTACCGCCCATTACTAATAGGCACAACTTCACCATTACAGCCCATTACGTAGCGAAATATCTTTACCATTATCTTCGAAAAGTAGTTCTTTTAGGGTAGCATCAGATAACAGTTCTTTAGTAGTCATATATTTTCATAATAATTCTAATCTATTCTAGACTTGCTTTGGTGGAGGATAGCGATGAAGTCTGAAATCCATTATTCTAAAACATAATGTAGCAACGTGATTGCAAAATCCGTTCTCCAGATGTTGCACACAGAAAATTCACGTACAGGAATATAGGATATTGAAAATTAAATTTTCCTGTTTTTTTAGATGGAAATAGAAAAGTTTCATAGCCATAACCCCACTGCCAACTCTAACATCACCTCTGCAGCCCTCCACTAGATAACGAGTTAGGGAGAACTTTTATAGAATCGAAAATCAGAAACCTGTTGCAGGCAGATACTGCTATCGCGAGCGGTCAGACACCTGCTGAAAGCATTCCAGTAATAGAGGGCAGTTTATTTTTCCCGGCAAATATTTTCAATAAAGGGCAGATATGGGAGGGTTTATTTTTTGCCGCGTATTCCCCAGTAGTATTTAAACAGGAGTTTAGCTTTCTGGATCAAAATTTTCATTTAAGTATTTAAGAAAGATAAAACTACTGTCATTTTATAAAAAATAAATAAAATAATTCGTGAAGTTAATACCTTCTGTAGTTTTTCACATTTATCACATTAAAATGATATCGAAATAACTTCAATGATAACTCAGTTTTCGACAAAGTACAAAACAAGACCACTAAAGCTATTTTCTCTACGACATTTTAAATATGTGAGAGAAGAAGAAGAATCAAAAGAGACCAATCAGAGGATAAGCTGAGGAAAAAATGAAAGCAGTCTTTAATTATTCTATTCAACATGTAAGATAAGAGCATGGCTCAAAACTAAGGAAATCAACATTTAATTAATTTATATAAATAGAAAATGGTACGAATGTGGTGAAAAGAATTGAAATAATAATTAAGCTGTTTATTATAAGCTAAGGTTTTGCCCTAATTCGCAGGACTTCGTCGCGGCTAAGAAAAATACAAACAATTTAAATAATATTTGGAAATATAAGAAAATATTATATTTCCCAATATTATCTTACTTTAATATTATTTTATAATTTTTTGCTTTCAAATTTAACGTCATTTGTTAACCGTCAAGTTTTCCCACTCCCCTTGCCTGTTTATGCCTTAGATCCTCCTGAACCTTATTCAGAATCCTTTCTGTCATTATATTGTCCATTATTTTTTCTTGACCTTCAGTTTATTCTTATATTTCTCTTTTGTCTAATGCCGTTTTGTAATTTGTAATTTTTATTGAATTCGATTTACTTTATCCATTCTAATATAAACTTTCACATATTTTAAATCATTTTGAGCCATATCTTGGTTAAACTTTATTTCATTTTATCTATTCTTTAACTTTGTTACATTATTTTAGTTGTATCTTTTTTAAACCTGACGAAGCCATGTAAAGTGGAGCGAAACGTTGATAGAACCATCTTCCTTTTATATATATATTTTTTTTACAAATCAGCACACTTGTTAAATCACTACTGGAGCTGGTGGTTTAAGAAAGAATTACGCATGTGGCCAGCCCATAAAGAACGATTATGCTTGAATGTGCAAGATTTCTTTGTATATAGTTTTTATATGTATAATCATATATATTTAATTTGTCTGGTTACTGCAGTAAGCATCCGAATTCTTTGTTTTTTTTAAAATTTCTTGGTTTTCGTTATAAAAGAAAAATTAAGCATAGCAATTATTTCTTTTAAATTTTATCTGTCTCGATGAAATTGCATATGTTCTTCTAGATCTTAGTTTCCTATTTACAATAAGAACACCTGGGACCTATAATTAGTACATAAGTTACGACCTTAGTCAACTGCAACACCAATGAGCAGACATAGAGTAATATTAGCTTACCAAGTATATCATCTGTTCGTATAGATATCTCCCAGTGGAGCGGTCCCTCCCCGTTCTTATACCCCCCGACCAACGATTCCTCGGCCAACATTTAGCCCGCCCTCTCGTTTATAATGCCATGACGAAGGGGAAGGGCCAATTTGGTTGTGTATATATATATAA